>NC_086447.1:213163494-213463494 GCF_028390025.1 Pseudophryne corroboree
CAACCAGTGTACAGTGCGGTAGTTCACGGCTGTGGCTACCTCTGTGTCGGCACACGGCAGGCAGTCCGTCCGACCAGAATTGTATTATTTATTATTATATACCTACCACCTAACCGTGGTTTTTTTTTCATTCTTTATACCGTCATAGTGTCATCCTAATTGTTACGAGTATACTACTATCTCTTTATCAACCAGTGTACAGTGCGGTAGTTCACGGCTGTGGCTACCTCTGTGTCGGCACACGGCAGGCAGTCCGTCCGACCAGAATTGTATTATTTATTATTATATACCTACCACCTAACCGTGGTTTTTTTTTCATTCTTTATACCGTCATAGTGTCATCCTAATTGTTACGAGTATACTACTATCTCTTTATCAACCAGTGTACAGTGCGGTAGTTCACGGCTGTGGCTACCTCTGTGTCGGCACACGGCAGGCAGTCCGTCCGACCAGAATTGTATTATTTATTATTATATACCTACCACCTAACCGTGGTTTTTTTTTCATTCTTTATACCGTCATAGTGTCATCCTAATTGTTACGAGTATACTACTATCTCTTTATCAACCAGTGTACAGTGCGGTAGTTCACGGCTGTGGCTACCTCTGTGTCGGCACACGGCAGGCAGTCCGTCCGACCAGAATTGTATTATTTATTATTATATACCTACCACCTAACCGTGGTTTTTTTTTTCATTCTTTATACCGTCATAGTGTCATCCTAATTGTTACGAGTATACTACTATCTCTTTATCAACCAGTGTACAGTGCGGTAGTTCACGGCTGTGGCTACCTCTGTGTCGGCACACGGCAGGCAGTCCGTCCGACCAGAATTGTATTATTTATTATTATATACCTACCACCTAACCGTGGTTTTTTTTTCATTCTTTATACCGTCATAGTGTCATCCTAATTGTTACGAGTATACTACTATCTCTTTATCAACCAGTGTACAGTGCGGTAGTTCACGGCTGTGGCTACCTCTGTGTCGGCAGTCGGCAGGCAGTCCGTCCATCCATAATTGTATTATTATTATAATATATACCACCTAACCGTGGTTTTTTTATACCACCTAACCGTGGCAGTCCGTCCATAATTGTATACTAGTATCCAATCCATCCATCTCCATTGTTTACCTGAGGTGCCTTTTAGTTCTGCCTATAAAATATGGAGAACAAAAAATTTGAGGTTCCAAAATTAGGGAAAGATCAAGATCCACTTCCACCTCGTGCTGAAGCTGCTGCCACTAGTCATGGCCGAGACGATGAAATGCCAGCAACGTCGTCTGCCAAGGCCGATGCCCAATGTCATAGTACAGAGCATGTCAAATCCAAAACACCAAATATCAGAAAAAAAAGGACTCCAAAACCTAAAATAAAATTGTCGGAGGAGAAGCGTAAACTTGCCAATATGCCATTTACCACACGGAGTGGCAAGGAACGGCTGAGGCCCTGGCCTATGTTCATGGCTAGTGGTTCAGCTTCACATGAGGATGGAAGCACTCAGCCTCTCGCTAGAAAACTGAAAAGACTCAAGCTGGCAAAAGCACCGCAAAGAACTGTGCGTTCTTTGAAATCCCAAATCCACAAGGAGAGTCCAATTGTGTCGTTTGCGATGCCTGACCTTCCCAACACTGGACGTGAAGAGCATGCGCCTTCCACTATTTGCATGCCCCCTGCAAGTGCTGGAAGGAGCACCCGCAGTCCAGTTCCTGATAGTCAGATTGAAGATGTCAGTGTTGAAGTACACCAGGATGAGGAGGATATGGGTGTTGCTGGCGCTGGGGAGGAAATTGACCAGGAGGATTCTGATGGTGAGGTGGTTTGTTTAAGTCAGGCACCCGGGGAGACACCTGTTGTCCGTGGGAGGAATATGGCCGTTGACATGCCAGGTGAAAATACCAAAAAAATCAGCTCTTCGGTGTGGAGGTATTTCACCACAAATGCGGACAACAGGTGTCAAGCCGTGTGTTCCCTTTGTCAAGCTGTAATAAGTAGGGGTAAGGACGTTAACCACCTCGGAACATCCTCCCTTATACGTCACCTGCAGCGCATTCATAATAAGTCAGTGACAAGTTCAAAAACTTTGGGTGACAGCGGAAGCAGTCCACTGACCAGTAAATCCCTTCCTCTTGTAACCAAGCTCACGCAAACCACCCCACCAACTCCCTCAGTGTCAATTTCCTCCTTCCCCAGGAATGCCAATAGTCCTGCAGGCCATGTCACTGGCAAGTCTGACGAGTCCTCTCCTGCCTGGGATTCCTCCGATGCATCCTTGCGTGTAACGCCTACTGCTGCTGGCGCTGCTGTTGTTGCCGCTGGGAGTCGATGGTCATCCCAGAGGGGAAGTCGTAAGCCCACTTGTACTACTTCCAGTAAGCAATTGACTGTTCAACAGTCCTTTGCGAGGAAGATGAAATATCACAGCAGTCATCCTACTGCAAAGCGGATAACTGAGGCCTTGGCATCCTGGGTGGTGAGAAACGTGGTTCCGGTATCCATCATTACTGCAGAGCCAACTAGAGACTTGTTGGAGGTACTGTGTCCCCGGTACCAAATACCATCTAGGTTCCATTTCTCTAGGCAGGCGATACCGAAAATGTACACAGACCTCAGAAAAAGAGTCACCAGTGTCCTAAAAAATGCAGCTGTACCCAATGTCCACTTAACCACGGACATGTGGACAAGTGGAGCAGGGCAGGGTCAGGACTATATGACTGTGACAGCCCACTGGGTAGATGTATGGACTCCCGCCGCAAGAACAGCAGCGGCGGCACCAGTAGCAGCATCTCGCAAACGCCAACTCTTTCCTAGGCAGGCTACGCTTTGTATCACCGCTTTCCAGAATACGCACACAGCTGAAAACCTCTTACGGCAACTGAGGAAGATCATCGCGGAATGGCTTACCCCAATTGGACTCTCCTGTGGATTTGTGGCATCGGACAACGCCAGCAATATTGTGTGTGCATTAAATCTGGGCCAATTCCAGCACGTCCCATGTTTTGCACATACCTTGAATTTGGTGGTGCAGAATTTTTTTAAAAACGACAGGGCCGTGCAAGAGATGCTGTCGGTGGCCAGAAGAATTGCGGGACACTTTCGGCGTACAGGCACCACGTACAGAAAACTGGAGCACCACCAAAAACTACTGAACCTGCCCTGCCATCATCTGAAGCAAGAAGTGGTAACGAGGTGGAATTCAACCCTCTATATGCTTCAGAGGTTGGAGGAGCAGCAAAAGGCCATTCAAGCCTATACAATTGAGCACGATATAGTAGGTGGAATGCACCTGTCTCAAGTGCAGTGGAGAATGATTTCAACGTTGTGCAAGGTTCTGATGCCCTTTGAACTTGCCACACGTGAAGTCAGTTCAGACACTGCCAGCCTGAGTCAGGTCATTCCCCTCATCAGGCTTTTGCAGAAGAAGCTGGAGGCATTGAAGGAGGAGCTAACACGGAGCGATTCCGCTAGGCATGTGGGACTTGTGGATGCAGCCCTTAATTCGCTTAACAAGGATTCACGGGTGGTCAATCTGTTGAAATCAGAGCACTACATTTTGGCCACCGTGCTCGATCCTAGATTTAAAGCCTACCTTGGATCTCTCTTTCCGGCAGACACAGGTCTGCTGGGGTTGAAAGACCTGCTGGTGACAAAATTGTCAAGTCAAGCGGAACGCGACCTGTCAACATCTCCTCCTTCACATTCTCCCGCAACTGGGGGTGCGAGGAAAAGGCTCAGAATTCCGAGCCCACCCGCTGGCGGTGATGCAGGGCAGTCTGGAGCGACTGCTGATGCTGACATCTGGTCCGGACTGAAGGACCTGACAACGATTACGGACATGTCGTCTACTGTCACTGCATATGATTCTCTCAACATTGATAGAATGGTGGAGGATTATATGAGTGACCGCATCCAAGTAGGCACGTCACACAGTCCGTACTTATACTGGCAGGAAAAAGAGGCAATTTGGAGGCCCTTGCACAAACTGGCTTTATTCTACCTAAGTTGCCCTCCCACAAGTGTGTACTCCGAAAGAGTGTTTAGTGCCGCCGCTCACCTTGTCAGCAATCGGCGTACGAGGTTACATCCAGAAAATGTGGAGAAGATGATGTTCATTAAAATGAATTATAATCAATTCCTCCGCGGAGACATTGACCAGCAGCAATTGCCTCCACAAAGTACACAGGGAGCTGAGATGGTGGATTCCAGTGGGGACGAATTGATAATCTGTGAGGAGGGGGATGTACACGGTGATATATCGGAGGGTGAAGATGAGGTGGACATCTTGCCTCTGTAGAGCCAGTTTGTGCAAGGAGAGATTAATTGCTTCTTTTTTGGGGGGGGGTCCAAACCAACCCGTCATATCAGTCACAGTCGTGTGGCAGACCCTGTCACTGAAATGATGGGTTGGTTAAAGTGTGCATGTCCTGTTTTGTTTATACAACATAAGGGTGGGTGGGAGGGCCCAAGGATAATTCCATCTTGCACCTCTTTTTTCTTTTCTTTTTCTTTGCATCATGTGCTGATTGGGGTGGGTTTTTTGGAAGGGACACCCTGCGTGACACTGCAGTGCCACTCCTAGATGGGCCCGGTGTTTGTGTCGGCCACTAGGGTCGCTAATCTTACTCACACAGCTACCTCATTGCGCCTCTTTTTTTCTTTGCGTCATGTGCTGTTTGGGGAGGGTTTTTTGGAAGGGACATCCTGCGTGACACTGCAGTGCCACTCCTAGATGTGCCCGGTGTTTGTGTCGGCCACTAGGGTCGCTAATCTTACTCACACAGTCAGCTACCTCATTGCGCCTCTTTTTTTCTTTGCGTCATGTGCTGTTTGGGGAGGGTTTTTTGGAAGGGCCATCCTGCGTGACACTGCAGTGCCACTCCTAGATGGGCCCGGTGTTTGTGTCGGCCACTAGGGTCGCTAATCTTACTCACACAGCTACCTCATTGCGCCTCTTTTTTTCTTTGCGTCATGTGCTGTTTGGGGAGGGTTTTTTGGAAGGGACATCCTGCGTGACACTGCAGTGCCACTCCTAGATGGGCCCGGTGTTTGTGTCGGCCACTAGGGTCGCTTATCTTACTCACACAGCGACCTCGGTGCAAATTTTAGGACTAAAAATAATATTGTGAGGTGTGAGGTATTCAGAATAGACTGAAAATGAGTGTAAATTATGGTTTTTGAGGTTAATAATACTTTGGGATCAAAATGACCCCCAAATTCTATGATTTAAGCTGTTTTTTAGTGTTTTTTGAAAAAAACACCCGAATCCAAAACACACCCGAATCCGACAAAAAAAATTCGGTGAGGTTTTGCCAAAACGCGTTCGAACCCAAAACACGGCCGCGGAACCGAACCCAAAACCAAAACACAAAACCCGAAAAATTTCAGGCGCTCATCTCTAGTCTCTACCCCTCTCCATCTCATTTCCTGAGGCAGGACCAGAACATTTTTATCTGGGATCATTCACATCTCCTCAACCAGGGGCAATTATATTCTTAATATTTCCAAATAAATTTTGTTTTATCTGCTGACTAATCAACCTAGTGTTATTCATTCTAGTTATTTAACTACCATTAATGAGTGCGCCCACACAAGAGCCTTCTTCTTTCTCCCCTTTGATTTAACACACTACCCACTAAGGAGTGATAGTCACTCAAGGGATGCCGGTCCATGTGGATATTAAAACTGGATTGGCATTTCTTGATGCACCCATCCTCAACTACATTGTCACAGAGCCTACAGATACAGTTTTCTTCAGCTAACAATCCTTCACAATTCCTTCTATGGTCTATGCTATCGGATCGTTTTCTGATACTCGCCTTTACTTGTTGATTATGTTGTTCTCGGAAAACTACGCCTCCATCTCTGTCATCAGAACCCATTCCAGAACCTCTCTCGACCTCCATGGTACTCTCGCCGGAACAGACTGCTCTGGTCAACATCATGGTCAACAGGAAAATCCGGATCACAGTCTCTTGAGGCAAGTCCATCTTAGGAGGAAACGAAGAAGAATGAGAAGGGGGAAAAAATAATTTGAGGGAGAGGGGATGGGAAGTGGAGAAGAAAAAAAGGAAACAGGGGATCGACAACTGCTTTTGGTCTTGTGATTTTCAATGCTCAGGTGCCGCCTCAGTCCTCCTAGAACAGACACTCCAGTGATACAACTTCCTCTACCGTCTGTTCTTTATCACGGGACCTCTCTGGATCAGCAACCTTCTTACAATGGGACGAATGAACCCAAGTCTCTCTCTCGGCAACTTTCAATGCTGTAGTGCTAGTCAATAAGACTTGGTATGGTCCTTCCCATCTGTCAATAAGGCAACCTGAGCGTAGAAAATTCCGTATCATTACATAATCCCCAGGTTCAATGTCATGAAAATTACTATCTGGTAAATCAGGAATCACCAACTTCAAATTATCATTTTGATTCCTTAACTGTTTACTCATGTTAACCAGGTACTTTACAGTCACTTCATTGTTACACTTCAAATCATCCTGAGGGTTAATCATAACATGCGGTTGTCGACCAAACAAGATTTCAAAGGGAGACAGATTAAGAGGGGACCTGGGAGTGGTTCTGATGCTGTACAGTACAATGGGTAAAGCTTCTGGCCATGTCAATCCTGTCTCTGCCATAACTTTGCTCAGTTTATTTTTAATAGTGCTGTTCACTCTTTCCACCTTCGCACTCGCCTGTGGACGGTATGGAGTGTGCAGCTTGCTATCAATTCCCATCAACTTACACATTCCTTGAAAGACATCACCTGTAAAATGGGTACCCCTATCACTTTCAATTATTCTAGGGATACCATATCTACATACAAATTCCTGCACAATTTTCTTAGCAGTAAACATAGCGGTATTTGTGGCCGCAGGAAATGCTTCGACCCAATTTGAGAACACATCTATACAAACAAGTACATATTTCAAATTTCGACAAGGGGGTAATTGAATAAAGTCAATCTGTATTACCTGAAAAGGACCGCCTGTAGGTGGGATATGAGATGGTTCTGTTGGTATTGCCTTTCCGATATTCTTTCTCAAGCATGTAAGGCATGACATTGCTCTCTTACTTGCATGAGATGAAAATCCTGGGGCGCACCAATATGCTCTTACCAACTTGCACATTCCTTCCATGCCCAGATGAGTCAGCCCGTGAGCTGCCTCAGCTAAACATGGAAGATATGCTCTGGGGGCCACCGGTTTACCTTGTCCATCCGTCCAGAGTCCTGAGGACTCCTGGCCATATCCCTTCGCCTTCCAGACTGCCTTTTCCTGTGTGGAACACAAATTTTGCATCTCACACAGCTTCTGTGTGTTGATGGTATTAAATACCATCAATTGTGTGGTGTCTGTCTGTCTGGGGGTACCAGCTGCTAACTTAGCTGCTTCGTCTGCTCGGCTGTTACCAAGTGATACTGGGTCTTGGCTATATGTGTGTGCTTTACACTTGATAACAGCCACTCTGTCGGGTTCCTGTATCGCTGTTAGAAGCCTTTTGATGTGAGCTGCATGCGCTACCGGTGTACCAGCTGTCGTCATGAAATTTCTGAGGCGCCATAGGGCTCCGAAATCATGGACTACCCCGAATGCGTATCTAGAGTCGGTGTAGATATTGGCTGATTTGCCCTTAGCCAATTCACATACTCTGGTTAGGGCGACCAGTTCAGCAACCTGGGCTGAGTGAGGTGGGCCTAGCGGTTCCGCTTCTATGGTGCCTTGGTCATCTACGACTGCGTATCCAGTACACAAGTCTCCCGAGTCTGACTGTCTGTGACAACTACCGTCCGTGTAGAAAGTTAGATCTACATCTTCCAGTGGGTTGTCACTGATGTCAGGCCTTGCGGTAAAATTTTGGGTCAAATATTCCATACAATCATGTGTGTCCTCCTTTGTATTAAATTCTCCTTCCCCACCACTCTCGTCCTCCACCCTTTGTGCCTGTCCAGGCACACCTGGGAGATATGTTGCAGGATTTAATGCACTGCATCTCCTTATGGTGATGTTTACGGGGGCCATTAGTGCCAATTCCCATCTTGTAAACCGCGCTGATGAGACGTGCCTGGTTTGGGCAGAATTTAGCAAGGCTGACACTGCATGTGGTGTATGAATTGTGAGGTTGTGACCTAACACTACATCTTCGCTTTTCGTTACTAGCAATGCTATCGCAGCAACGCTTCGCAAGCATGTGGGGAGGGATCGCGCTACCGTATCTAGCTGAGCGCTATAGTATGCTACTGGCCTGCTGGCATCACCGTGCTTTTGGGTTAAGACACCTGCCGCGCAACCAGCACTTTCTGTTCCGTACAGCTCAAAGGGTTTCCCATAGTCTGGCATACCTAATGCTGGCGCCTGCATTAGGCACTGTTTAAGTCTCTCAAATGCCATTTCGGACTCGTCTGTATGCGAAATCCGATCAGGCTTGTTTGAGGAGACCATCTCCTGCAAAGGTAACGCCAGAATGGAAAACCCTGGGATCCAGTTACGGCAATACCCACACATTCCTAAAAATGTTCTGATCTGTTGCTGGGTTTGTGGCAGAGTCATGTCTCTAATTGCTTGAATTCTATCAGCGGTCAGGTGTCTCAGTCCTTGTGTTAGACAGTGTCCCAAGTATTTTACTTTAGTTTGGCATAATTGTAACTTGTCTTTGGAAACCTTGTGTCCTGTGTCTGAAAGATGAAACAGGAGCTGTTTCGTATCCTTCAGGGATACTTCCAATGAATCAGAACACAGTAGTAGATCATCCACGTACTGTATCAATACTGATCCACTCCCTGGTTGGAAAGACTGTAGACAATCATGCAAAGCCTGGGAAAATATACTTGGACTGTCTATGAAACCTTGTGGTAATCGAGTCCATGTGTATTGGACTCCTCTGTATGTGAATGCAAACAAATATTGGCTGTCAGGGTGCAGAGGTACCGAAAAGAAAGCGGAGCAGAGGTCAATAACAGTGAAAAATTTCGCAGTGGGAGGGATTTGCATAAGGATGACAGCTGGATTTGGCACTACGGGGAACTGACTCTCAACTATTTTGTTAATCCCCCTTAGATCCTGCACTAGCCGGTAACCCCTCCCCCCACTCTTTTTCACAGGGAAGATGGGACTATTGGCAGTGCTGGACGTTCTTACCAGAATGCCCTGTTGTAGCAAGTGCTCTATTACGGGATACACTCCTAACTCCACCTCTGGCTTCAGAGGGTACTGTGGGATTTTTGGAGCTATCCTACCATCTTTTACTTGTACAACTACCGGAGCTACGTTTGCCATTAATCCAGTGTCTTGTCCATCTTTAGTCCAAAGTGACTCTGGTATCTGGGATGTCATTTCTTCTACTTGGGATGGAGTCCTATTTGTCATAATGGTATGTGACATTAATTTTGATGGGGAGTCTAACATGTCTCGCACTTCCTGAGCGTGATTCTCAGGTATGTCCAAGAATACACCTTCAGGAGTACAATAAATGACGCACCCCATTTTACACAATAAATCTCTTCCCAGGAGATTAGTCGGTGCCGATGCAGCCAGCAAAAAGGAATGCTTGGTATGTAAAGGCCCTACTGTAATCTCGGCTGGTTTGCTAACAGGGTAGTGCTGGACTACTCCCGTTACCCCTATGGCTGGAATTGTCTTACCAGTGGTTCTCATGCCCACTGTCGAATTTATCACTGATTTGGCCGCCCCCGTATCTACAAGAAAGTTTAATGTTTTACCAGCTACATTTATTGCAATCTCGGGTTCACTTCCAAGATTTGCAATCAATTTTACTGGCTGCAGATTACAGGTATGGCCACACCCCTATTGGGTATGGTGACCTCCCTGAATCCCGCTGGCAGCAACTACTTGTGAAGGGGTTAAATGGGAACTGCCAGGAGTTTGCCAGTCTCCTTTTGGGGGATATCTTTTTGTTTCCCCTGTATATGGCTCATAACTCCGTCTCTGTGGACCCTGATCCCAATTTCGTGTGTCATGTCGTTGTCTAGGGGGTTGGTATGATCTTTGTGAATTTTTCGCTCTACAGTCTCGTGCTATGTGTCCCTGTTTATGACAAAAATAACATGTTACCACATCTGACTTACCCACAGGGTTTGGTGATCTATACAAAGGCTGCTTTGTGGTCAGGGCCTATATACTTACGGCCATTAACTTATCACCTTGTGACTCCCTGTGTCTGGTGATATTCCGGTCGTGATCAATAGCAGCCTCTCTCAAAGTAGCCACCGACAGACCTCGCCAACATGGTTGCGTGGTCTGTACCCTTGTCTTTAATGCTTCTTTTAAACCATCCATTAGCACAGATACTGCTACTTCTTGATGATTTGCATTGGTCCTAATGTCCTCTATGCCAGTGTATTTTGCCATTTCTAATAATGCCCGGTGAAAATAATCAGCAGCTGTTTCTGACTCTTTTTGTTTAATGGAAAAAATTCTATTCCATTTGGCTACTGCTGGGAAATACTCCTTTAACTGTAAATTTATTCTTTTTACATTGTCTTTGTTGTACACATCTGTAAGAGGTACATCCCGGACGAGCCCCCAATTGATAAAGCTAAATATTTATCTTATTTAAAACCCTTTAAGAGGCCTAAGAACACTGTCTGCTATTGACGTATGGAGTACCGTAAGGGTACGCACGTTGCGTAGCAATCGCTTAGCCGAGGTCGAGACGCTCAAGCGTCACGTTCGCTCACGGCCAAGAGATCACAGGCAGGCACGCTATTGGCTGCTGACTAACGTAATGGTTCGCTATAGCGTAGCGGACGCTCGGGACCACGAAGAGATCACCAGCGGCGCAGACGCTCACTATGTTAAACCTTTATATCTAAACCATAAACAATGTAATATGCAGTAAAACCTTAGTGTAGAGATAGGGTGTAGATGCAACACAGTGTAACTTTAAAAGCTGTTTGAGCGTCACCGACGCTCTGTGAATACTTAACACTATAATAAATACACAACTACCGGGCTTAGGGTCTAACGCCTTATATGAATGTTATACTTGCAAAAAGAATAATACAGTACAAGTCATACACTACAATATAACATAGACTAACTAACCAGGTAACTACACAGGAAATACAATACAATACTATTACGTTTAAGAGAATACGAGAGAAAGAGGAGAAGAGAGAGAGAGAGAGATATGACCCATAATAACAAAAAAACAATATGATTGCGGAGAAAACTTACGCACAAAGGTGAACGATCGCATGCGCCTCTGGACATCCAGCTCCCGATTATCAGCAATGAGAACCGTTGAAGAGTGAGCTGGATGTGATCGGCTTGTCTATTTATGCCCCACACACAATACAATTCAATGGTCCCTACAATCTCATTGTTCATTGGACACAGGAATTCCTCCTCGCATTATAACAAAAGGTCATAGGTTGATTCATACAGGTGGGCTGTGACAATTTCCAACTGCTCAGGTGGGTGGGAAACTGGGTTTCCCGCCGCATGGATAAGTAAGTGCAAATAATAGTAAATGGACATAAACTTCTTATGTCCATAACTATTCGCACGAGCGATTAATTCGCTTCAAACCAACACCGGAATATTGCTAATTAAATATTCTTCCGATGGATACTAAACACCACTGTATTACTCCTGTCTGACCCTTCGTATCAAACAAAGAGGGATTTCTCTGTCCATGAACATGCTACATTAACCAAACTTTCAGATTCTATCAAAGGGACCATAATCTACAAAATACATTATATGGTGAAAATATGTAACGATTGAGTCGCACGCTACGAACACATAAACTCTACCGTAAATGCACATACCGTGCGCCTGCGGGTGCCCGCAACAGCGAGTATGCGCACGCACGGGAGAGCGCACGCATGCACAGCGCGGACCTGTATGAGGTGCAAATATGGCAGTGTGCATCGTGATATTTTTATGACTTTGACAGAAGACAGCCAAGAGAGGACCGTATCACGCAGACCAATGGATTGAAGGATTTGCAGTAGGAGAGGATGGTCCACAGTGTCAAAAGCAGCAGAGAGATCAAGAAGAATAAGTGGAGAGTAGTGTCCCTTAGATTTAGCAGCAAGGAGGTCATTGCATACTTTTGTAGGGGCAGTTTCAGTGGAGTGGAGACGATGGAAGCCAGACTGGAATGTGTCAAGCAGTGATTGTGAGGAAAGAAAGGAAGTAAGGCAGTTATAGACAATATGCTCAAGGAGTTTGGAGGCAAAAGGGAGGAGAGAGATGGGTCGATAGTTAGAGAGAGTGTTTGGATCAAGGGTAGGTTTTTTAAGAATAGAAGAGATGAGTGCATGCTTGAAGGAAGAGGGGACAGTGGCCCTCATTCCGAGTTGTTCGCTCGCCAGCTGTTTTTAGCAGCATTGCAAACGCTAGGCCACCGCCCTCTGGGAGTGTATCTTAGCTTAGCAGAATAGTGAACGAAAGATTAGCAGAACTGCTACTAAATAATTCCTTGCAGTTTCTGAGTAGCTCCAGACCTACTCCTAGACTGTGATCACCTCAGTCCGTTTAGTTCCTGGTTTGCCATCACAAACACACCCTGCGTTCGGCCAGCCACTCCTGCGTTTTTACCTGGCACGCCTGCGTTTTTTAGCACACTCCCTGAAAACGGATAGTTTCCGCCCAGAAACACCCACTTCCTGTCAATCACACTAAGATCACTCGAGCGATGAAAAAACGTTGCTCGAGCTTGTGTAAATCTACAAACTTTTGTGTGAAAGTACTTAGCGCATGCGCGCTGCGTACTATGTGCATTCGCATTTTTGCCATTTTTTCACTTGATCGCTGCACTGCGAAAATCGGCAGTGAGCGAACAACTCGGAATGACCACCAGTGCCTGATGAGAGGGAGAGATTGAGAAGGTGGGAAAGATGGGAACAGCCAGAAGGAGAGAGGTAGCGGAGGAGGCGAGAGGGGATAGGGTCAAGTGGGGAGGTGGTGAGGGGACAGGAACGAATGAGGGCCATGACTTCCTCACCAGATGCATGGGCGAAAGATGTCAGATTTGGTGAGAGGGATGGGGAGGGGTGGTAAGCGATGGAAGGAGGCTGGTTACTGATGGTCTGGTGTGATGTGATGTCCTGATGTTGGAGTCAATTTTGGATGTGAAGTAAGTGGCAAAGTCAAGAGCAGAGAGTAAGGAAGGGAGACGAGGTGGTGGTGGGCAGAGGAGTGAGTTGAGAGTGGCAAAGAGGCACCGGGGGTTGGAAGACTGGGAGGAGATGAGGTTCTTGAAGTTGACTGTTTAGCAAGAGAAAGGGTAGCACTGAAGGATGAGAGCATAAGTTTGAAATGGAGGAAGTCTGTCTTAGAGCGTGATTTCCTCCAGTGTCGCTCAGCAGTACGTGAGAATTTTTGCAGCTATCTGGTGCATTTGGTGTGCCAGGGTTGAGGTGTTAATTTGCGAGGGTGAATAGTGGTTGGTGGAGCAACAGAGTCAAGAGCAGAAGTAATGGATGCATTGTATATGGATGTGGCTTGTTCAGGGCATGAGAGAGAGAGAGAGAATAGGAGAGAGAAGTGAGTCAACCAGGAAGGAGAGGAATGTGGTGTCAATAGCCTCAATATTACGCTTAGTGATGGTAACCTTAGGAGGTAGAGATGGGGAAGCAGAGAGAAATAGGTTAAAGGAGAGCAGGTCGTGGTCAGAGAGGGGAAATGGGGAGTTGGAAAAATCAGAAATATCACAACGGTGAGTGAAGACCAGATCCAGTGAGCTCCCATTCACATGGGAGGGTGAGGAGGCCCACTGGGAGAGACCAAGTTAAGAAGTGAGGTTAAGGAGTTTAGAGGCAGGGGATTGTGTGGGGATGTCGATAGGTATGTTGAAATTGCCTAGGATAATGGAGGGAATGTCAGAAGAGAGGAAGTGAGGAAGCCAGGAAGCAAAGTTGTCGATGAATTTGGAAGCAACGCCAGGGGGGCGGTAAATGACAGCTACTCTAAGATGCATTGGTTGAAAGAGGCGTATAGCATGGACCTCAAATGTAGAGAATGTAAGGGACGGTTCTGGTGGTATGAGTTGGTAGGAGTAACTAAAAGGTAAATGGACCCCAATACCACCCCCATGGCGACCCCCAGGTCGGGGTGTGTGTGTGACTGCAAGGCCCCCAGCAGAGAGCGCAGCAGGAGAAGTAGTCAGAGGGAGTAATCCAAGTTTCAGTAATGGGTAGTAGGTGCAGGGAGTTGGAAATGAAAAGGTCATGAGTGGGGACCAGTTTGTTACAAACAGATCTGGCATTCCTGAGGGCACAGGATAGTGGGTATGAGTTTGTGGGAGAGATGTGAATGAGATTATCAGAGTTGCTGTAATGATGAGGTGAGCTTAACTTTGAGGGCAGGGATGATGAGAGAGTAGTGATGGTGCGGGTGCCTGAGCTAGTAGGGGAAACTACAGGAGGTGGGCAGGGGGGGAGTTCAGTGTGATGTGGTTGGGGGTGTGGGAAGGTGACAGGGAAGGGAGCAGGGCTGAGTTGTGGAGTAGCAGGACCATGGGGCAGAGATGAGTGAAAGTTGGGTAACAGGAAAGGAGGGGAAAGGAAACAGAGAGATGGAGGGGAGACAGAGGAGGGGTGAGAGGAGGAGGTGTAGGAGACTAGGGGGAAGGATAAATATACATGATTAGGTAGACACTGAGTGATGTGGGGAGTAGAAGAAAACCTTGACATCGTGTTAAGTAGGTAAATAGGTTGAGGGAAACTGGAAGTACGAGTGGAATTATTCCCTCGATGCTAAGGACAGATGGAACATGGATGGAAGCCATCAATGGTTAACCCTCTGACGACCATCCCTAGTGGAAATAATAAAGACATAGAATAGGTTTACATTTTTTCAGTTTGTAAATGGGTCTTAATCTTAACCTGCTTATACAGTGCCTTGGAAAGCTATATAATGGCATACCTCCCAAATGTCTGATTTCAATGTGACAGTAATGCTTTTCCAATTGGTATTGCATTGTGGCCACAGTGGAGAGTGGTCTCATGCACCCCTGCCCTGCAGCACAGTTGAGGTAATGGTTAGCATTACTGCCTCAGAGCACTAAGGTCTTGGGTTTGATTCCCATCATGGCCCAAAAATATTCTGGTAGGGTACTTGGCTCACTACAAAAATTAAGCCTGGTGTGTATGTGTGTGCATTTGATAGGGAATATAGATTGTAAGCTCCACTGAAGCAAAGACCGATGTGAATAAGTGAATATTCTCTGTTAAGATGTGAGGAATAAGTGTGTGTTACAGAAATAATTGGTCATATATAAGCCTGGAAGCAAATCTTCCAATGCCTTAGGAGGCAAAACACACTGGAAGCACCTCCCTGGAGCATGACCATGCCCACATAATGCGTGGTCATGCCCCCCTCCAGCACAAACAACTGCAAAGCTGCTCTCCGTTAGTTGCACTATCAGACGCTGGGAGGTATGTAATGCTTTAAATGGAAAAACATCAAATATAATGGAGACACTTTGTTTACATACTTCTTAAAGTTGTTTCATAATGAAATGGACAGTTACATGACAACACTTTGTTAAATTGGTTCAGTCATCAGCATTGGACAAATGTATCTGAGCAGTTCAGACCTGCACCTAGAGTGCTTGAGTAACCTGCAGGTCGCACTTAAAAAAGTGGCCAGGATCACATCTGTGTAGGGCAAATGGATGCAAACATTTTAGCATTAAATTAATGGTTATTTCTTTTTAAATATTGTTGAAATAAAACTTTAATTAATAAAAAAACAAACAAAAAAAACATTTTTTCATTTGAACAGCAGACATTACTGTGTGAAATTTTGCTGTCCATGTTGAAAAACCACGTGGGCACCGAACTTGCTCATGCTCAACTCATATCATTTACATACTTTAGAAATGAATAAAAAAAAAAATCATTTTTAGAAACGGTTTCAGACTTTTTCAAGTATCCTTAGAGACAGGTGGCCTGACACAGAGATGCACACAGTACCAATGTTTGGCAGTTGAGCGAAATTTGCTACTGCACATGTGTGACAACATGGCTAGTACAGGAGACGCCTTCTGCAATCCATGGGCGGTTCAGGGTGGAGACTGGGAGGTGACCTAAAGTCTTTGCAACAAAAGGTGGTGACATGGGCGTGTTATGGGAGTATCATGGGCTAGTCTGTGCATGTGGATGCGATCCCGTCACAGCACTGCAGCCCAGTGACGTGCGGTGGGGTGAGGCAGGTGAGGCAGAGCCATTCCTGTCATACTAACGTTCGTGGAAGAGTTTTGATTGTATAAAGTATATGAAAAATACAAAGAATTTGTTAGAAATATCTTCTTTGCATTATTCTAATTATTTTTATAGCCAAAACTCTGGAGTAAAAAGTCTATGGCAGGTGAGGCAATGCCTCACCTGTGTATCTTTTCCGCACATCTCTGATCAAAAGTCAGCAAATTTCCAGGAGTTTATACTGCTGCACCTGTGTATAATGCCCACATGTACCATTTGGCTCATATATTGTGTGTAGATCTGGCTCTTGCGCTAGCCAGTGCCTCCTGAGCCATTTACCTCACCGAACGAGTGCAGCCACTGCTTGGCTCCTTCCCCCATAAGTCGCAGATGCGTGAACCCAAGGTCACGTATGCACAGTATCACTGCTGAGTCAGACTCAGGAGTGCTAAGTCTGACTCAGTCCTTGCAAAAGATTTGCAAGGACTGAAGATCAGTTGTTTCCATGCTGGAGCAATGTTGAATTGCTCTGGCGCTCGCTGTGAAGTAAAACATAATGAATAGGCCCCAAGGTGTTATATGCTAGTATTATATAGAGTTCTAAAGAATACTAGCTTGTGAAAGCTTACCACAAGTTGGGATATTTTGTGATCTCTTTTTTTGACTAGCATATAACTGAAAGTCACTCTACATTACTGACACGTGGTGACGTAAATGGCTGGGGAGGGACTAGCTAGTATTAGGCCAGATATACACAAACATATATGAAGGTGATGGTCATGTGCGCATTATACAAAGGTGTAGCAGTATATACTTTGTTACCCTACAGAAGGGGAGTTAGAAATATCTTCTTTGCATTATTCAAATCATTTTTATAGTGAAAACTCTGGAGTATACTGGAGTATGACAGATGAGGCTTTGCCTCACCTGCTTACCCTGACTGCACATCACTGCTCCTACAGTATCTAAGTTATGCCAGGCCAGAAGCAGGGTTCAATGAGGACACATCTGTAAGTCCCATTTGTTTAAACCTTTCATGTACAGGTTTTTTTTTAGTATGGAGACTCACCTAGGACCTCCCTGAAGTATAGATGACCTGTGTTACATTTTGGGGGGCATTTCTTTATGCGTAAATCAATTTTTACCCTGCGGAAATAATTCCCTGGTAAACATCCAACCAATATCAAAGGGTATTCGGACTCTAGGTCGACACTGTCTAGGTTGACACACAGTAAGTCGACATTGGGTAGGTCGACACAGGAAATGTGTCGACACAGCCATTACGTCGACATGAAAAAGGTCGACATGAAAAAAAGGTCGACATTAATTTTTCACATTATTTTTCATTTTTTTAACTTTTTCATACTTTTTGATCCACGTGGACTACAATTGGGAATAGTAACCTGTGCCAAGTGCAGTGGTAGCAGAGTGAGGCACCGCAGCTGAAGCATGGCGAGCGAAGCGAGCCATGCTAGGGGACGCGGTGCACTAATTGGGGTTCCCCATCACTTTCCGAAGAAAACGACACAAAAAAAGCATGTCAACCTTTTTTCCATGTCGACCCAATGGCCGCGTCGACATATTTCCTGTGTTGACCTAGTCACTGTCGACCAATAGGTGTCGACCTAACGTGTGTCGACCTAGACACTGTCGACCCTGAGTCCCAAACCCGATCAAAGACCTTATACATTTGAAACAGTTAAATTGTCATATAAATATTTATGTTCTGATGTCTCTCTCCAACCAGGCAACAAAGGGATAACAATAACCAGCACTAGACATTCCTGTAAGGAAACCACCATTATACCAGCTTAGTACGACTGCTTTCTACAGATGGGCTGATGGAAACCATGTCTTCCTGTGCCATCTAGTAGCTCTTTGACCCTCGCACCCTTTACTCATTTTGTAATTAGATTATGAAAATAACAGGCAACCGGAGAACTGAAGTTCTTTGTATTATGACTGAGACTGGAAAATGGCAAGCTGTCCACACACTGATTCCCAGTGACCATCCTACTGCCTGTGCCAGCTGGATGGCACCAACACAGCTATCCTGAATGGTAGATCCTGTTTATGTGGAAATATAATACAACAAACAAAAAGGGCTTCACATGTATTTCCCAATTAAATCAGCATTGGACTTAGAGGGTTATTCAGACCTGATCACTGTTATGCAAATTCACAATCCGCCGATTATCGATCGACTGTGTATGGGTACGGATCGTAGTATACATGCGCAAGGCCAAACAGCGAAAAAAATCCACAACTTTTTTGATCGCTAGCCGTATGCAAGTTAATTGAAAGGAAGCTGGCGTTTGGGGGTGGTAAATGGCCGTTTTCTGTGAGTGTCAGGAAAAACGCAGATGTGGCCAAGCATTTCCAGGTAGGGTGTGTAACGTCAGCTCCGGCCCCGATCAGCCCGATTCTATCGCACTGTAGGAGTAGGTCCTGGGCTACGCACAGACTGCGTAGACTGGAAAAATAATTCAATGATGAGTGAGTTGCGAACAGATTTGAAGCTGACCGACAAGATTTTCGCAAGCTGTGTGCAGACTTGCACCGGGCGGGTTTTCACTCTGTCTGGGTCGTGGCTATCTGAACGCAGACCACTGCAAATTCGCAGAGGAGCGATCAGGTCTGAATAACCACCTTAGGGCCTAAATCAGCATGGATAGCTGAAGCGCTAAACCTGCTATTTGCCGACTTTAGCACGTCTGCACTTGCATGAGGACTTTAGTCCCAACGGGGGGCAGGAATGGGGTGTCGACGCAGCGCTTTGTAGATGTCAATGCGCCATTCGGGGAGGGGGCGTGGTCTGGACCATGGAGGTGAGTCTGGACCGTTTGTGGCGGACTACGTGACGTCACATACAGCCGCTGCGACCCAAAACATGGATGCCCGGTAAGTGCCTTTGCAGCTAGGCTGCGGAGCGGCAAGGCCTTGTCCTGTGCTGGGTGTCCCATTGCATGCTAGAGTTGTAGTTTTGTGATTTCTTGTATCCTGTCAGAATGTTGACATTCAGAATATTGCCAGTCAGTATGTCAACATGGACATACGGGTGACAATTATTTTTTGACATTCACACCAGAATGTTGACAGTACATTTTTGTGTTACTTGTAGTGTTAGGTTTAGGGTTAGATTTGGGTTTAGGGGTTAGGAGTAGACTGAAATATGCAAAAAACTATATGTCAATATTCTGGTATTGACATGATGAATGTTGGCATTGTGAACATGTTGTATTTTAACTATGTCAGCATTTTTGAATGTTGAAAAATTGTGTCCAGCTCAATTTTCTGACTGCCGACATGCAGCACCTGTCCACATTCTGATGTTCGATATTTTGAATGTGGTTATAAAAATTATTAGAATAATGCAAAGAAGATATTTCTAACAAATTCTTTGTATTTTTCATGTACTTTTGTCAAAGTCGAAAAATATCATGATTCACCATTGCCTTGTACTAACCCCAATGCACGTGGCCGCTGCTCGTGCACGGACTCCCCCGTGCGTACGCATCCCCCCAGGTTGCGTAAGGGACGCTCTGACGTCGCCTGCGCATGGATATGGGTATTTACGGCGGTGTTTGTGTGCGACTAGCGAGCGACTCAATCGCTACATATTTAACCAAAATAATGCGTTTTATAGTTAATATTCCCCTTAACAATGTCAGCAAGTATGGTAAGTTTAAAACTTCTTGGACAGAGAGATTCCTCTTTGCATGCTGGGAGGGCTCAGACAAAGGTTGGAGGGTAGTGTAGGGTGTCCACTACAAAATATTCACTACTCTTTTGCTACAATGGGCCCCTCTTTATTGGATCCATCGCTATCTTTACCCATTGGAAATATTTACTGGCCTTATTACCACCTCTGCTGGGATGTCAGCACGGGCCACTACATTATAACAGAAGTAAGTAACTGTGCAAAATTTTCCTCTTATCTCATAAATGCTGACATTGGGCCTTATTCAGGTTGAATTGCTTATGTGATCCAACCCAGTTTCCCAATGTACACAAGTGCAGAATGGGTCTTGCGATCGCATCGCAGATTTGTAATCACCTCTGCCTGAGTGACAGGCAGAGGTGTCTGCGGAGAGAGGTGGGAGCGGGCGCAGCCATCATTGGGGAAAACAGGGGCATGTCGCCTCCATTTTCTGGGAGTGGTTAGGTGAAGGACTGCAGTTTCATTGACCTCACTAGCCTCCCTGTGACTGCAGGTCAGACTTACTCAGACGGCAGACGCAGATGAACATCGTGACTGGTGGTCGGGATGTTCATCCCGGACTGCAATACCACTGCAGCTTATAGCAATCACAAATACAGGTTAGTGGTGGTATGCACCTGCTCTTGCTTTTGCTTTGCTAAGGATCGTAATGCAAAACTGCTAGGAGCAGCTTTGCAATTACAATCCAACCTGAATAAGGCTGGTGTGTTATGGGGTGTGGATCATTAGATTGACAGTGTCTAGGTCAACAATGTTTAGTTGACCTAGACAATGTTTTAGTATGAAAAAGTAAAAAAAAATGAAAGAAAATACGAAAAAACCCATGTCGACATTTTGCCATGTCGACCTAGAACACGTCGACCTAGAGTCCAGGTCGACATAGAAACCATGTCGACCTACTTGCTGTCGACCAATAGTTGTTGACCTAGACAGTGTCGACCTACTTACTGTCGACCTAAAGACCGGATCCCAATAAAGTCCATTGTCACTATATACAGCAAACTTTTATTCTACAGCCTAAAGCTATGTACCACTTGTGAAAGTCTTAAACTTATTAAGAACTCTTTTTATATTGCTACTAAGGCTTTTACACAGCTTATTGGAATGGAAATAGACACAATTGTGTTTCATTACTGCAAGTTTAACACAATAGATTATCCAGGATTACTGTTGTGTTTTTATTTTAACATTGCAACATGTGATTTATTATTGCTGCTACTTTTTTTTAAAGTAAAAACATAACTTTATTACTTTGAGGCTAATTTTTTTATTCAGTCTTACGGAGAAATTCAATTGTTGGTGAGTTTTCCGCATGACCAAATGCGCGTTGCTTGCCGCACTTTACAGCGGTGGAATCTTGCTCAAAAGTAAAGGGTTGAAGAGGTGCAAATCGGGCTGCCTTTACCAGCATTTAAACAATATTGCAACAGAAATTCACCCCCTTTGCCGGCAATTGAATTCCCTCCATAGCATATATGCCTCAGTATTATCCCAGCACAGTGCATACCCCTTTCCATTTTCTGTGTAGTTTGGACCTAATATTCCAGTGGTTCACATACTTTTTGAATCATGGCACCAGGAGTACCACAATTTTTTCCACGGCACCCATAGGAAAAAAAGTTTTTTATTGACAAATTCAGGAAAAAAATAGTAAATTAAATAAATTGTTTTTATATGTCATCTTTTAGTTCAGTTACAGTATGTGGTAAGGGACAGGATTCACTTCTGTTTGTCTATATATTTTATGATTGGAAGCCACAAGCACTGGTTTTGCCTGTTACATTCACAATAAATTATTTAAATTGGTCCTGGACCACCAACCCAGCATCCCAGAGCACCCCTGCAACTACCCCAAGTTTGGATACCACTGTACTATTCTTATATTTGCTGTAGGTTCATATGCTTTGGGCCATCATATATTCAGTTCATTTTCTGTATTTGCAACATAGATTATGATTATCTAGCACCAGGAGATTGGTAATGGATTCACTACCTATTCACCCCAAGTCCTGTTGATTTGCTACCATATAGAGATTACCATGTTAGTGGAATTTAATAGATAAACTATATATGCAAGATATTTTTTACCTGCAGTACAGCATATTACCCAGTACATCTGGTCCTCCGATGCTAGGGGATGTCATTAGAGAACCAAGTCCTTCTGCCAGTAGTGTATTGTTGTTGTATGAAAAAAATACACGTTGATGCATGTTAAAAAAAATATGGAAACTTTGGCTATAGTATCCAGGATTGCAGTGGACGTGAGGGACCTTTTGGATAGGGTGAACTTTTTAGTTTTACTTACTGAGAGCGACTTAAAATTTAGGTATTTGCAATCTGCATGATCATTAATAATTTTGAGACTGGTTGGGGTTCATCTAATTGTTTTTGAGTGCCCAATTGTGCCTTATCCCCCATCTAACTTTATGGGGCGTTACTCAATTGTTGTTTTTTTTGCGCATGTCGTGCCCAAATAGAGCGGGTTTAGTGTCCAAGCCTGTCTAAAGTCCTGGTTAGCAGACCTGCTTAGCGGTCTTTTCCCCTGATCTTAGCTCATGGCAAAGGCTGTCTTTACAGCAAAATAGGCCCATAATCAAAGCAATGCACAGAGGCCTCTACTGTCAGTGGCTGTGATGTCCAGGGGAGAGGCAAGAAAGTACTATAGGTGGCAGCTCTGTTGCCCAGGGAAGGGGAGAAAGATGTGCTATCGTTGATGGCTGAGGCGGTAGGTGCTTATGGCAGCAGATAAGATGCCCAGGGAAAGGGGGGTTGCTATTAGTGGCAGCCCTCTCACTGCCTGCCCTCTCACTTGGTCATCTTTCCGGGTCTCCTGTGGGCTCTTCAGCTCCAGTCAAATCCCAAGCAGGCTCTGGCTCTCAACGGTAGGTAGGGAATCCTCCTCCTCATTTGGGGTGGAGGGCTGGAGTCCAGTAAGGTGGGTTGTCCTCGATTGTTCCAGTTGGGTCCTCTGTGGGGTGTCTATCAACGGTGACGTGTGAGATGTCCAGGGGGAGTGGGGGTTCATTTACCGGCCCTTAGAATCCTGGGACCCTATATGGACCCTTAATTAAGCCCAATGGAAGAGACAGCTCTGCTCGTGACCTCAATAGGCTGTGAGCAGAAATCATACTATCGCACTTGTTGGCAGAAACAACTGAATAGCTGCCATTGGGCGCTCACTAGTACTGCGGGTGGCGAAAACTACAGAATTTCCTCCTTAGACATTTTATCTTCAATATGTGAGCAGAGAGCGTAGAGTATATGCTGAACCTTGCACATATAAATGCTACACTAGGGCTACAGCAAACCACTGAGGTTACACTTTTTCTTTTCTATGACTTTATTCAGTTTACAACAAATGAAGGAGATGTGTCGGTTACATCACTGGTAAAGGGAGTATGGATTATGTAGCGCACTGAGATACAGTACTGGTTGTACATCTTCAATATACTGACGTCAGAATAAGTGAATGAAACTCACATCAACAATGCCTCAAAAACATTGAAAAATACCCTAAATACAGTGGCATATGTATAATGTGTGCAAGGCGTGTGCTGCACATGGTCTCCTACAATGCCCACCCTGCACTCATTGCAGTGGATCACGCAGAGGCCTCCTGCTCCATGTTTTCTTGAGATTTCTTCACAAATATGGCAATAGCTTCATAGTTCTGAAGAAATTACAGGACATGTTGCACATGCACAGCCGCTAGCTAAGACTCTGGACTGTGCCAGAAACTGTATTACTATCTGTGTCTGCATCAGTGATGTGCGGTCAGGGTAGGCAGGGGAGGCAGAGCCTCGTCTGTCATTCACCAGTATACTCCAGAGTTTTTAATAAAAATTCATTAGAAGAATACAAAGAAGAGATTTCTAACTTCTAAATATCATCTTTGTATTATTCTAATCATTTGTATAGTCAAAACTCCCCAGCAAATCATGTATGTGTGTGTGTGTGTGTGTGTGTGTGTGTGTGTTTTCAGCACACTATTTGCAGGGGAGAGGGGGACCGAACATCCACTCCTGGACCCCCTCATGCCTTCCTGAATACATTTATCAGTGTCTATAATAATATTTTGTAAAACTTTGTAATTGACACAAACAGTGATAAAACAAGACTGGGGGGGGGGAGATGTGCTAAGCCTGAAAAGTGATAAATATCACAGTGATAAAGTATCAGCCAATCGGCTCCTAACTGCCATATTACAGGCTGTGTTTGAAAAATGACAGTTAGGAGCCGATTGGCTGGTACTTTATCACTGTGATATTTATCACTTTTCAGGCTTACTACATCAGGCCCTGGGTATTATAGGAGTAAAATGCATTGGCAGATTACATGCAGTTGTGTCCAGTAGCGTATGGACCATGCAATCCTATGGGTCGCTGGTGCATACACAGTGCATGCGCACATTCGCAGGCACACTAGTCGCAGCATATGACTTTCAATTGCTAATAATCGGGGGTTAGATGAGGCTAGACACATCTATACGTGGCCTTCAACTCCAGAAAGCTAAATCCCACAATGGACATGCAAACCAAAAATGCACGCTTATTGTGCACGTGGTAATAAGATCAGTATTGGAAGCGAAATAAACACTTTAGGCGCCAAAGCTTTCCAACCTTGGTCAGTGATAAGGGGTGTTAATCTTCAAAGAGATAACATACTCAACAATGGAATCACAACACAGCTGTCTGTCCAAGCCTTACAGCCTTTGGATATTTTGGCTCAACACACAAATTCCTGTCTTCATCATGAAGCCGAGCTGGCCTGCCACATTCCTCAATGGAGCCTTCTGTCCACACTTTTCATCACCGGGAGGTGACAACGCACAAAATGATAATTCAATTATTACACACGCAGTTCACTGATGAAGATGCTTTCCTCTATGTTTAGGCTACTACATTTCATAATATAAAAGTTACATTTATTCCTGGTGATGTTAAAATGCTAAGTCATAGGTTCCTCTTTCTAAAATAAAAATTTACATAAAACATTTCCTTGGATGCCTTTTTTATGTTCTATTGCTCCTATCTCATCAACCACACTCAATGCATTTAAACTGAGGTCATCTTATTTTGTGGATTTTAACAACCAATGCCTGATACAGTATCAGCATTTAGCTAATAGCCGTTATCTCTCCATGTATGTGACTGAAAATGTACTCTGAGAACTGGATATTATTAGGAGATTGAGACTAAAGGCAGAAACAGCCTCGGGTTGACCTTACCCAGGACTGTCATGATGGTTTAGCCTAAAATGTCACTGTCACCTATTTCTTTATGATTTTATTTTACAAGTAGGTAGCTCGTATAGAACAACAGGACATACAGTAACATGTAGGTAAATAAAACATACAAACAATATAAGAATTCCAAATGTAGTGTTTAACACATAAAAAAAAAATTTCGGAGGTGGGCAAAGCTGCAGCAGTGATTGCGTCTTTTTATGCTACAACATATGCGGCTTTATGCAATTGTAGCTACAGAATCTCAGCCTACTAAGACGACCACTGGCATTCCATCTCCATACATACTAAGACGCACCATCGACTTTACCCTATGGCCAGGGCCGTAACTAGGGGGGGCTAAGGGGGCATGCGCCCCGGGTGCAGGATTTGAGGGGGCGCCAAGGAGTTACAGAGGAGCAGGTTTTTTTTTTTACCGGCAGTGCTGTGCTGCTCCAGTGAGACAGCAGACAGCTCCCAGGGAAATGTATCTGACCCACCTGTCTGCTCGCAGCTGGCTCCGACGCTGTGCGAGTGAGC
The DNA here is from genome assembly GCF_028390025.1 of Pseudophryne corroboree. Taxonomy (NCBI): domain Eukaryota; kingdom Metazoa; phylum Chordata; class Amphibia; order Anura; family Myobatrachidae; genus Pseudophryne; species Pseudophryne corroboree. Next base: position 213,189,150 of record NC_086447.1, read on the forward strand.
TCCAGTACCTGGGATCGCGCAAAATTACTGCCTTGCCCCGGGTGACGAAAATCCTAGTTTCGGCCCTGCTATGGCACATGCAGTTTTGCCATGGCTGCCGATGTCAGTGCAACTGTCACTTTAGATGCAGTCACTGACCGTGTCTGGCTAGCCAACCCTTGGAACGTCTGCTGAAATTGCATCTCTACATGCAATTTTGACCTGCGTCTTAAATCGGTAACCACCAGGACACATGCCCAGTGCCACTTGGACGCACTGAAAATATCTGTTGCCTGCGTGCACCATCAACATTACGTGCAGCTCTGAATTAGGCCACTAATGTTATCATATTTATATAATTAAACGTATTTTTAACATATGTCATATACTAGCCTAATTATACAGCATCTCCAACAATGTATAATAACTGACTTTTCACTGAGTACATTATCGCCTGTAAAGTGCTTAAACACATGGACTGAAGGATCCAGATAGGAATGTGCAAGCGTAGATTCAGGGATCAGAGTTAGAGAAAGTATAGAGATAGATATCACAGTAATTGACTCACGTTTTTATTACTGTATTTCCACAACAACAAAGTGAAAACCTAGCCAATCATAATGTTTTATGTATAATTCAATTACTTACTATGGAGCCTCAGTAACTAGTGCAAAATATCATCAGCTTTATAGACCTTGTGTATTATATTTGGATACAATGATAATAAACCCAAAGTATCTATTGAGTTTGTAGATGATCCCTTTTCTGGTAGTGTACTTCACATCTTAGTTATTCATACCAAGAACCCTTTTACTGACTTTGTTTACTTCGAGGGTGGACTATTTATTTTAAGGGTAATTAAGGGACATAAGGATTATATTAATGTGGTTTGGGGACCTTGGAGGTTAAAATTTAAGCCCCCAGGAGATCCTCTATCAAATTAGACTGCATTAATAACACTTGATTAAGGAGTATGGGGTCATATGGTGTAGACCTAAAAATAGAAACATAGAATTTGATGGCAGACATGCTTACAGATTAATGTTAATGTTTATAAGGAGCTAATTAACCAGCCAGTATATTTTTGCATTGTGGGAGGAAACCTGAGTACCCGGAGGAAACCCACACAAGCATGGGGAGAATATACAAACTCTACCCAGTTAGGGTGGGCATCAAATCCATAACCTCAGTGCTGTGAAGCAGTAATGTTAACCACTACACCATCCATAGTGACCAATAGGTAGTGGACCACGAGTGACATAGTGCACAGTGGGCTGTGTTCTTCCTTTCATGACAAACAAATAAAACATTATCTAAATAAATCTGAAATTGTATCAAATTAAGACAGATTGATTTGGCCTCATCTGCTGCGGCCCAGTTTGAAGTTTGAGGCTTGCATCAAAGTCTGCTGGCAAAAAAAAAAGGCAAGAACATAACCTATAAAATGTTTGATCTTAAATGGCTACATTTTCTAGTGTTTTTTTACTATTTTACATTCAAATATTGAACATAACTGTACACAAGTTAAAGTTTCAAGTTTAAATGGAATGACAATATAGTTATTTACGTTCAAACACGCACAATCTACAGTACCTTGAACTTGGTCAAAGCTGTTTGCCTTTATTGAATTAATCTCTTTTTTTTTTTGTTTATCTGAATTTGCGAAATTTATCATTAATTCTCACATTTTGAAGCCTATTTGAGGAAACAGTTTAAGATTTAAACATCTCCAACCATGAAAAAGAGTAGCATCAGGAAGTATGGGTGGAGCCATCAACACCACAAAACCAGTGCTTATATACTTGCTATTGAGAATTAATCACTATACTAAAAAGCTATGTATACATGTCAATGTTTACTTACTTAAAAAAAAACCATAATAATTTATATGTACAATTTTTTAATAATAACTTTTAACCAATAAATATATAATTTATAGTATTATAAAATGAATTCATTCGGAACAACAGAATTTAAAAGCTACAATATATTGCTCCATAAATAGAATCAACTAAAAAACAGAAGTTCATAAATATGGAACTAGCTCTTAAATGCAGTACTTTGACTATTATTGTAGCAGTCCAGATTATTCTAAAGGCTTGTAAATTTATGAAACTCTTTAGGACTCTAATCTGAATCCCAAATGATTAACAGTCCTTCCAAATATAGCAGTTCTAGAGACAAGATCATGTAGATCAGGGGCAGGACGTAAAGGAGTGTGAGACGGCCGGTGCTCTGAGATTCTGGTTGAACTTGTGCGTTTTTTTAAAGCAGCAAACATTTACAACGCAAAACCAATTTGGTTTTGTCTTGTAAATGTTTGCTACTTTAAAAAAAACATACATGATTGGCCGGAATCTCGGAACTCTGGCCGTCTCGCACTCCATTACGTCCGGCCCCATGTTTCTCTGTAGTCTTGTAAGTTATGAGAAACCATTGTCAGATCTCATATGTACAGTCACAGTTGTATGGGCTGCAAATAGTGTATTCCTTGAATTCTCCACCTAACTCATTTCTGTGCTGCCCGTGCCTTTCTCAAAGGTAAATAGAGGTATATGGTTGGAGCATCTGATCATGTGTCACTTACTAGCTGTTTGGTTGCCAGCAGTTAGTCATCTCCCATAGCAGCTCTCACACAGATCTGAAGTGTACACACGTATGCTGACAGAGGGGCATCTGGAGTTTGGGAATGGACAGACAGTGCAGGAATGCAGCTAGGTGATAAGAACACAACATACCATCAGATACTTGATGGGATCTTGCATCAGGAACACCACAGATTTTCCACACAGAATAGGGATAAAGTCATAGTTGACCACTGTACTGGAGTTTTCGGAAGGATCTTAAATTTGGGGCAGTACTCCCAGTTCCCAGGATATTAGGCAACTGCCCCACATGCCACCCACATCTCCTTTGGAGTGAGAGTGGAAATGGCCATGGCAATGTGAGTTACTAGAATTGCATCATTGGCCCTACCCCTAGCTGTAATGCCATGAATCATGGGTAAAAGGTTGCATTGTTGTAATGACGTCATTCGTAGCGTCATGGTCCTAATACCTCCAACCAGGATAGATCTCCTGGAGTCCTGCCTGCAAATGCTAGCAAGTATAGATGAAGAATATTATGACCTAAAATAGACGCAATGGGCCTGATTTAGAGTTGGATGCAAATCCATTCATACCACTTAGAAATGCAATTTGCCACAATTGTGTAAGCTCATATATTGTGTTGAGCCTATATTATACATGCACCATTTTGCACTTAGATACTAAGATCAGTTGCGTTCTTTTTTAAATTTAGTCCAAGGGGACAGGGGCAGATTTAGGTTTCAGGCCGCTCCTAGGTACATTATTGCCCCCCCCCCCCCTATCAAGTTGCTGCCCCTCCATTTCGGGGCCAGTCTGGATGCTTCAAAACCACCAAAGTAGCTCCAACCTCACCCCACCACCACCTCCTGGACCACAATTTGCTGCCCATTGTTCCACTCCTGTCAGTTGCAAACTGTAATATTTAAAAAATAAGTCATAATGACAAATAAAAAGTATCACCTGGCCTCACTAGCCTGGTGTGCCACTCCCAAACAAGTGCCGCCCCTAGGCATGTGCCTCATGTGCCTAGTGGGAAATCCACCACTGCAGAGGGACATAAAGATGCAAGTCAACCACATCTCTTAAAGATGCATCAAACATGAAATTGCATGTATCGTTAAGATTGGCTTTTTAGGAAGTATATATTTGACCATACCGCATGTACTGTATCTTAGGACACATGCAACTGAAAGTACAGCAGCAGAAACCTAAGCATATGGGCCCATTTTTCATGACGCAATTGTACATTTAACACTAAATGAGGCCCCCATACTGTATGTCTTGTATAGAATATAATAAAATGCTTGTTGTACCATAGTCTGCTTTTAAATTAGTTTATGAGCTATCATGGCTTTATAACAGTACGTGACTTATATTAAGGCTCAATATTTATGCCTGAGCAATCCATAGATCTTTCTATATCTATAAACAGATAATCCATTGCTAGGGAGCTATGACACATTTATGACTGAGGAGCGGCAGATCTCAGGGGATTTGGACAGATTAGTGAGAATGACACAATATTACAGAGGTATTATTATAATGTGTTTTGCTCAGCAGTGTTTTGCCAGTCCTCGTTATAAAGGTCTTTATCTGGCTCCTCCATAGCAGCGAATGAACAGAACACAGTTTTTCAGATCTCTTACTAATCCAATGCAGCTGAGGTCAGTCAAATCTTCTGTGCGTTGCATGAATCTTTTCACGCGTAAGAAGGACTGGACCTTTGGGGTCAACACGTTGGGGTTTAGGTAGACTATTGTTTAATGTAAATCAAAAGTTACACAAGTAATTTGCTGCCCAGCAGAAAATATAAAAATAAAACAAAAATACAAATTTTGGTCCTTAACATGAATGTTTACATTATTTACTAACTTGCTTCATGATAAAACATACTGAACAAAGAAGTGTTCTTTTTAAATACTGTAGGTTAAGGTAACACAATTGTGTTACAGAGCAAGTTTTGTTAGGCTGGTAGTTATTTATTTATTTATTTATTATCTATTTATTACCAGTTATTTATATAGCGCACACATATTCTGCAGCACTTTACAGAGAATATTTGGCCATTCTCATCAGTGCCAGCCCCGGTGGAGCTTACAATCTATATTCCCTACCACACGTACACACATTCATGCTAGGGTTAATTTTCTTGGGAGCCAATTAATGTTTGTTTTTTTGTTTTTTTCAAATAAGATCAATTTGTTTTAAAACCACAAAGCTTATACTTAAATGACCCAAACTTGCGTTATATGTAACTCATAGTTCGTTTCTCAATGATGATGCAAGAACACTATTTTGCTCCAATAATTGAACAGTCTGCCACACTGGCTGGAATCTCCGAGAGCAGAAAGCGAAAGGGAAATGGAGATATTGGGAAATTTGCCCATTAGTGGCTCAAGTTAACTGTCATCCATCCATACATACAAATAAACCCACGTAATGTAATGTTTAAACATTGCTTAAGGTCTCAATATAATAACGTGAAATCGCTCTAAAGTTGTGCTGAGTACACACTAAACGGGGTGTACTATGATTGGCCGGCGCTCTGGATCCCGGCACCCAGTATACCGTCGCCAGGATCCCGAACCCCGGAATGTCGGCAGCGGGGTGAGCGCAAAAGAGTCCTTGTGGGCTCGCTGTACTCGCCACACTCGCAATGCTGCGGGCACGATGGCGCGCTATGTGCGCCATTCTATTTATTCTCCTTCCAGGGGTGTTGTGGATACTCCAAGAGGGAGATTAAGTGTCAGTATACCGGTGGTCGGGATCCCGGCGCCGATATGCTGAGCGCTGGGATCCCGACAGCTGGTATATCGAGTGCCTCCCCACTAAACGATATGGGTACCCAGCGACAGCACAATACAGATGGTCCACGGTTATCTTGGCTAGTTTGCTGCGCATAGGCACAACATGGTTTATTAACATAAACAATTCATCTATTGTTCTCAGCTGCAATACAATACAGAGAACAATACAGCAGGGGATTAAGTCATTACAGCAGGGGATTAAGTCCGACTGCCCAGTCTCAGTTAATCCTATTAAAGGTCAAGATAAACATGGACCCATCTGTACATCACAATGCAGTCGACGACGCTGCAATGTATCGATGCTTGCTGCATTTAAATGTAGGCCATCATTCCCTGGGCCATCCCATTTGGCATGCAGCACACCTTACAGGGCAACCCAGGGAATGACCCGTGGGAGCGTGCAACCACTGGTAAACAGTGAGCGATGTGGCCGATATATATCATTCCGATCCGTGTCAGAACTATCGGGGTAATTCAGACCTGATTGCTCGCTAGTGTTTTTTGTATGGCAGCGATCAGGTCAGAACTGCACAATCGTATGCGCCGCAATGCGCAGGCGCGTCGCACGGGCACAAAGCTGATCGCCGCTCAGCGATGGGTTTGTGCAAAGAATCCATTTGCACGGCCATTCGCAAGGAGATTGACAGGATAAAGGCGTTTGTGGGTGTCAACTGACCGTTTTCAGGGAGTGGTTGGAAATACGCAGGCACATCCAACCATTTGCAGGGCGGGTTCCAGACAGGCTGAAGTGATCACAGCAGCTGAGTAAGTCCTGGGCTACTCAGAAACTGCACAAGATCTTTTTGTACTGCTCGGCTGCACATGCGATCGCACACTTGCACAGCTAAAATACACTCCCCGGTGGGCGGCGATTATGCGAACGCAGGACTGCAAAAAACAGCTAGCGAGCGATCAGGTCTGAATTATCCCCTATATAATGTCTGATTAATCGCATAGTGTGTACCCGGCTTCACTATAACTTTTACAGAGACCAAGGTAATAGCATCTAGGAGGACAAATGGTGGTGGCTCTGTCCTGCGGATATTGGCAAAAGCTTTACTGCTAGTAAAATGTGTTAGATATGTCTTAGATATTATGGGGCATATTTATAAAAGTGGTTTTGCTGAAAATTCCCTGAATAGCCTTTAGAAGTATCACCAGGATGTATAAAGGGGGGTCATTTTCAATCATAAAAGCAACCCTCAAAGTTTTCTATGGGGGTTGTTAAATTATGAAATTTACCAATTTCCAGAATGCAGAGAATTCCAGAGCTTTGCCCCAGTAGCTAACACTATCTCTAGATGGCATTAGCCTACAGTAGTCTTTGGGCTACTGTGCCATGTTTTATTATGGAGATGGATCCTTTGTATGGCCATATATGCTCTTACGCTCAGCAGGTAAGCTATCACTTTGCTTCCAACTCTTCATTGGGACTGGCTCTTATCGGATCCCATGCCCCGCCAAGAGACATTTGGTAAATTTAATGGAAAATATTTTTTGCACTGTGAATGTGCATGGTATATCATCACAGCAGCAGTAAAAATACAGCTTGAACTTTATTGGAAATCATCAGTATTGCAGCACTGTGACGCTGGGATCCCGACATATTAATCATATGGCCATCTGCTTCAAAAAGGTGGGGTGGCTATCTGCTTCAAAAAAGAACTTAAACTTAGGGTCCACCCTATTGAAATAACTTGGTCATTTGAGTGCATCACTGCCTGGAGTTTGACAGGATTAGGTTTCAGAGTACTTGGAGATGGAAAGATATTTCTACAAGAATTGCAAACACTGTTGCCGGCGTGGTTCTGGAACATCAAAGATGGCTCATTCTTGGGGATTTCAATGCATGGGTGAATGATGAGCTCTCATGCCTTGGCCAAGACCTCCTGTGCACAATGAATGGTCTGGGCTTCACACAGGTCATTCTTTCTGCCACACATAAAAGTTTTCACACTCTTGATCTTGTCTTTCAGATTGGATTAGAAACCACTGTCCTAAAAATAAGCCCAGTCACATGGTCAGGCCATCACTACCTTTGGTTCTCAGTTGCAACCCCTCAAATTAAATCTTTGCCCATGGAATTGACCAGATATCGTAAAAGGAGTGGTATGACTCCCCAGGCTCTTGCAGCATATCTGGATCTCTCTGTGATACTGGGTGCCTGTGAAGATCCCTGTTTCCTAGCTTGTTATTATAATAGGGAAGGATGTTATGGCTGCAATTGATATTATCGCCCCTGTGTGTGTATACGACCTCGTAAACCACACCGTCAAACTCCCTAGTTCGACAACAATGTCAGTGAGCTCAAGAAAAAGGGGCGTAGACTGGAAAGACGATGGAGGAAGACTAACCTAGTGGAGGACAAGATAAAACTAATAAAGCATATTGAAGAACATCAATCGACAATCACCCATAAAAAAATAACCATTCCTGTCAAATGAAATCACGGCAGCAAACAATAGGCCAGCTCAACTTTTCCGCACAGTGGAGATGCTTTTCAAGCCAGCATGCCTGCAGCCTGATGAAACACTTTCCCAGGCAAGATGCAATGAGTTCACAAACTTCTTTGCAGATAAAATATCCACCATCTGAGCTGGAATCTCCACAGTGCCATCAAAGGAGTGCCAAACTACCAAGCTTGACACCTGCGTTCATGGACCAGCTTTGACCAAAAAGATGTAAAGGACATTGCTGAAATTGCTCAGATTTTGCGTCTCACTATCTGTGATCTGGACCCTGCATCAACCAAGCTTCTAATAGCGTGTATGGATATAATTGGTAATTTCTTTGCAAAAATTGTTCAATGCTCAGGCATTTTCCTGAACCCCTAAAGGAAGCAATTGTTATGCCTCTTCTTAAAAAAACCTGATTTGGATCCCAACTGCATGATCAACTACAGACCGGTATCAAACCTTCCTTTTCGAGGAAAGGTTATTGAGAAAGAGGTTACAAATCTACTGGAAACCAATTTGACAACCCATGATATTTATGATCCATTCCAGTCAGGATTCAGGAGAAGACATAGCACTGTAACAGCCGTGGTGTGTGTGTTAAATGATTTTCTGATGGCAAGAGAGAGAGAAGTGACTGCTCAATCCTAATCCTTCTGGATCTCTCTGCAGCATTTGACACCATGGACCATGGGCTTCTGATTGAGCATATGATAAAGTTCTGTGGAATGGATGGCACAGTCATAAGCTGGTTCAAATCAATTCTCACAGGAAGGTCACAGAGAGTTTCGTCAGTGCCATTGCCATGCGGTGTACCACAAGGTTCAATACTATCCCTCATGCTTTTTACAGTATACATGCTGCCACTGGGTGAAATAATCAGGCGCCATGGCCTGGTCTACCACTGTTATGCAGATGATACACAAATGTACTTGTCCTTTGCTGTGGGCACTGAGAACCCAATAACAAACTTAAATGGCTGTCTAGCTGAGCTCCAGGAATGGATGAGTGCCAGTTGGCTGCGACTGAATCTGGATAAAACAGAGGTCCTTATGATAGGGCAACATCATAGGACAAGACTGCAGCATAGCCAACCAACTGGACTTACACTTGGGGATTCAGAATTACAAACCACTGATCATGTGCGGAATCTTGGCATTGTCCTGGATGGTGGCTTGACACTTAAACATAAGATATCAGCCACAATCAAATCCTCCCTCTTTCATCTAGGAACATAGCCAGAATCAAGCACTTAATTCCATCAGATGATCTGTCAAAAGTGATACATGCATTTGTATAATCTTGATTAGACTACTACAATGCCCTCTACCTTGGTCTCCCAGCAAAAGAATTGCACCACTTACAGCTGGTGCAAAACACAGCAGCCAGGCTGTTAACCAACTAGCCCCGTTGTAGCCACATAACACCCATCCTCTATTCCCTTCACTGGTTGCCTGTGAGATGACGAATCATCTTCAAGATTGGCTTACTGAGTTTCAAAGCATTACATGACCAGGGCCCAAGGTACATGAAGCAGCTTCTGATTTCATACTGCCCCACTCGATCACTGAGATCTGTAGATGAAGTACTTCTAGCAGTACCTAGAATCTCCCCATAATTCATAGGGGGTCGAGCTTTTAGCTATGTGGCTCCGACTCTATGGAACTCACTTTCCCGCACAGTTCGAGAGGCCCCCACTCTAGGATCCTTCAAAAACAGACTCAAGACTCCTGTTTACTCAAGCATTTCCATAATGTCCCTTAAGTATCTACATGCTCTCTGTATTTTATGAAAAGCTTTTCTGTACTTCATTGTTTCTGTACTATATTATGTTCATGCTATCTGTTAAGCACCTTGAGTTCTATTGGAGAAAGCGCTATATAAATATTATTATTATTATTATTATTATTAGATCCCCATTGCCGGACAGGGGTGACCTGATTCATTCAGGCAGTACCCAAACCATATCGCTTTAAGAAGCAGAGATACAATTAAAAGGTATCACTGTTCATGGTCTACACTGATAGTATAGCCAAGGCTGGCTGTGAGTAACCTGCATGCTATGTGGCAATCCTGAAACCACTGATAAGCAGCAGAACAAACATAGTAAACCATTAAAGCTGCTTATCACTGTGGGGGTCATTCCGACCCGATCGCTTGCTGCAATTTATCGCAGCACAGCGATCGGATCGGATCTGCGCATGTGCTGGCGCCGCAGTGCAACGGCGCATGCTGGGCAGCCGAAGACTGTTGTATTGTAGCGATCTCCTCTGCCTGATTGACAGGCAGAGGCGGTCGCTGGGCGGGAAGGGGCAGGACGGCTGCGCGATCCGGCCAACGTAGGCGTGGCTGGACCGTTGGGGGGGGGGGGGCGGGACGCGGTGGCTGCGTGATGTCACACGCAGCAGCTGCGACCCGGGCAGTGAGGAGGTTCTCCCGGCCAGCCGCAGGAGCTGCGCTGTCCGGGAGTTACTCCTGAAATGCAAAAGCATCGCCGCTGTGCGATGCTTTTGCATTTCTGCAGGGGGCGGCACTGACATGCAGGGCGGACTAGCCCTGTGCTGGGCGTCCCCCCGCATGTCTGAATGCCTGATCGTAGCTGTGCTAAATTTAGCACAGCTATGATCAACTCGGAATAACCCCCTGTGTGCTGAAGTGTTTTACACGAAATTTCAGGAGATCTCATTAAACTGCATTGCGTTGTTGTGTAATGTAATGTAAGTTAATTTGTGAACTTTTAATGTAGTTACAATTATATACAAGCCCTCAGTTATCTGAGGCCCAAACATTTTTCTTAGAAGTTAACATAACAAAACCAAACTTGACATCATGGTTTGTACCTAAAGAAGGAACCGTATATATCTAAGCAACCCTTGCTGTTCAAGAAAGAGCTCATGCTGCAGGAGGACTTAACTATCTAGTCTTATTCAACAGAGAAGAATAGAAGAACCATGGGGGTCATTCCGAGTTGTTCGCTCGGTAAATTTCTTCGCATCGCAGCGATTTTCCGCTTAGTGCGCATGCGCAATGTTCGTACTGCGACTGCGCCAAGTAAATTTGCTATGCAGTTAGGAATTTTACTCACGGTTTTTTCATCGTTCTGGTGATCGTAATGTGATTGACAGGAAGTGGGTGTTTCTGGGCGGAAACTGGCCGTTTTATGGGTGTGTGTGTGAAAAAACGCTACCGTTTCTGGGAAAAATGCGGGAGTGGCTGGAGAAACGGAGGAGTGTCTGGGCGAACGCTGGGTGTGTTTGTGACGTCAAACCAGGAACGACAAGCACTGAACTGATCGCAGATGCCGAGTAAGTTTGAAGCTACTCAGAAACTGCTAAGAGGTGTGTAATCGCAATTTTGAGAATCTTTCGTTCGCAATTTTAAGATGCTAAGATTCACTCCCAGTAGGCGGCGGCTTAGCGTGTGTAAAGCTGCTAAAAACAGCTTGCGAGCGAACAACTCGGAATGACCCCCATGTTCCACTCTATTGATTGTGGCTGGAGGGTGTTGCTATTTTGCAGCGTGAGCTGCCTGAGCTGCTTTAATGTACACTGCACAGTCTAGGGCTGCAGGTAAACTTGGAAAAGAGCATATATTGGCACTGGGAACTCTGTCTGCTACATTGGGGGCAGGAAGAGATACAAGAAAAGTGTTTAAACTTTAAAGTCTTTTAAAACGTCTGTATAGGAGTAACTTAATCTAGTTGTAAAAAGAGCATTGTATTCAGGGGCGCATCTAGAGAGGAGGATGCCCATGTGCAGGCTCCATCTGGGCGACCCTCCTCTCTAGCCGGCAGTGCTGTAGCTCTGGGCACTAGGGGCACTAGGTGACCCTAGCGCTGTCCCAGAGTCTAGTGTAGAGGTGGGCAAAATACGGCCCGCGGGCCGGATGCGGCCCGCAAACCGATCCTGTCCGGCCCACTGCCTCCCACCAGCGAGCAATGACAAGCGGCCCGAACGGCTGAGCTGCTTGTCATTGCTCTGAGCTGCAGTACCTCCAAGCTGCCGGCAGCGCCTCTCTCCCCTGCTGCTGCGTTGTAGCAGCCTCCTCCCTCCTCCAGAGTCCCCAGTGACAACGGCTGGGTTCAGCCAAAAAGGGGCGGAGCTACGTGCTGAGGAGGGGGCGGGGCTACACGGGACCTCGGGGGGCGGAGCTACACGGGACAAGAGCCAGACTTGTACAGTAACAGAATAGATCCATCCTTCCTGCCACTGCCAGCCAGCCAGATTAGTAAAGTTAATGGGAAAAGTGAGAGAAAGAAAGGTGTGTGTGTGTGTTAGTGTGTGTATATTTGTGTGTGCGGGCAGTGGCGTCAGTCTGTTTTTAGGTTTGGGGGAGAGATCTTTAGCTCTCGCTGTACCAACCCCTCCCGTGTTCTGTCACCATGTCACCCCCCCATGTTCTGTCACAGTGACACCCCCCGTGTTCTGTCACTGTCACCCCCCGTGTTCTGTCACTGTGTCACCCCCCCATGTTCTGTCACTGTGTCACCCCCACCGTGTTCTGTCACCGTGTCACCCCCCCCCGTGTTCTGTCACCGTGTCACACCCCCTGTGTTCTGTCACCGTGTCACACCCCCCGTGTTCTGTCACCGTGTCACACACCCCGTGTTCTGTCACTGTCACCCCCCTCCCCGTGTTCTGTCACTGTGTCACACCCTCCGTGTTCTATCACTGTGTCACCCCCCCCGTGTTCTGTCACCGTGTCACACACCCCGTGTTCTGTCACTGTCACCCCCCCCCTCCCCATGTTCTGTCACCGTGTCACACCTTTCCCCAGGGGCCATAAGACACTGGATAATTTGCTTGCTGCACAATAATTATCCTAAATAAAATGTTAATGTGTAAAAGTGGGCTCTACCTGCTGTAATGTGTAAAAGGGGCTCTACCTTCCATACTGTGTAAAAGGGGCTCTATCTGGTGTAATGTGTGTAAGTGGCGCTGTGTGGCGCAATTTGAATAATGGAGACTATTGTGCAGCCTAATATGAATCTGTATTATTTTTTGCCCACACCCCTTCCACATGAAGCACGTCCCTATACTTTTGGCAAGTGGGGGGAGCTGCTATTTTGTATGTGGCCCTCGGATACTGACAGGAAATGTCAAGTGGCCCCTCAGCTGAAGTAATTGCCCACCCCTGGTCTAGTGCTTGATTTCTGCAGCGCTGCTGCTGTCGATGCGGGACTCCAGAGGGTATTTGAAAAAACATGGATGCAAGGAATGCGGTGTGGGTCCCCCTGGACCACGGGGGTCCGAGTGCACCGCACACACTGCACACATTATAAATACTGCAGTGATTGTATTTCATATTGCACTTGTAGGTAGAGTAGCCCGAAAGCCAGTCTATGAGATACTTTGGGCGTGATGTACAAAGAAGGCGGAATACATTCTGGCACAATTCGCATTGATACTAAAGCAATTAGAACTGCCCTTTGTGAAGCCTGCGCTGCCATGTCAGAGGGTGTGCACGGGTCTCCTCCACCTTCTGGCCCCGAGAGGTGATGTCTGTAGGGAGTCCCGGGCTCCTCCTCCTCTCTGCTGCCAGAAGGACAGCTGTCTGTGTTGCAGGGGGAGAAGGGGGCAGAGGCGTAACTAGGGTAGGGCGAGTGGGGCACGTGCCCTGGGTGCCTTGGCAGGCCCTGCAGAGGGGGCACCACCGGCGGCCAGGGCATCATGCCCCACTCGCCCCCGTCATGCCACAATGTGAGGGGAGGAGAGTGCAGCGTCTCTCCCTCCCCTCACTGCCGCTGCCAGCACCTGAGCACCAGCAGCGCTGCGTGTGTCCGGTCTCCGGCGGCGTTAGCCAATCAGAGCTTGCGGACCGACTCCTGGGACCGAGCTCTGATCGGCTAGCAAACCGGCGCCACATAGCCGCCGCCGGAGACCTAGAGCGGTGAGGGGAAGGAGAGGTGCTGCGCTCTCCTCCCCTCACATATCAGAGCCACAAGGAAGCGGTGAGTGACCGGGGGGGGGGGGGGGGGGGGAGCACAGTGGGGCATGTAACTGGCACTGTGGGCAATGTAACTGGCACTGTGGGGCATGTATCTGGCACTGTGGGGCATGTAACTGGCACTGTGGGCAATGTAACTGGCACTGTGGGCAATGTAACTGGCACTGTGGGGCATGTATCTGGCACAGTGGGGCATGTAACTGGCACTGTGGGCAATGTAACTGGCACAGTGGGGCATGTATCTGGCACAGTGGGGCATGTAACTGGCACTGTGGGCAATGTAACTGGCACTGTGGGGCATGTAACTGGCACTGTGGGGCATGTATCTGGCACTGCATTGTAACTGGCACTGTGGGGCATTGTAACTGGCACTGTGGGGCATGTATCTGGCACTGCATTGTAACTGGCATTGTGGGGCATTGTAACTGGCACTGTGGGGCAATGTAACTGGCACTGTGGGGCATGTTTCTGGTGTGTGGCCACGCATTTTTTGGGCATGCGCACATACTCCCTTTGGTGTTTTTTTTTTTTTTTTTGGGGGGGTGGGGTGGCGCCACTCTTCATCTTGCCCTGGCCTCCGAAAACCCTAGTTACGCCTCTGGAAGGGGGTTGGGGGATCCGGAAGTGTATCGACAGCGAGGGGGGCTGAAGTGAGCAGTGCTGGGTGTCCAGGAGGCAGGATGCGGAAAGAAGCCCATAGGCTTGAAAATGCAGTAAAAATGCAGTAAAAACCATGAAAACTGTGTTTTTACCGCATTGTTCCTTTAGTACATCCTGTGGGCCTAACTATCCTTAATTAAATTAGTCCCCTGAAAAATAACAGCATAATGAATCCTGAAAAAATATCTAAATATGCTGAATTTGCCATTTTCTTTCCACCAAATTGGCTTTTGCAAAAAAAATAAAAAAAATCTGCATGTCAATTTCCGGCAATTGAGAAATACTTCTCTATTGTATCTTTAATATGTGCAAATGCTAAACAGTGATATTTGTAGACATGGACAAACAGTACAAGTTTTACTTATTCTTCTGTTTGCTGGAAGGCACTGCTGTTATAAGCATGGTCCAACCCCATTGTTCTTCAGCGTAGTAATGAAATCTAATTTGATGTACTGTAGCCATAATTTTTTTGCGATGAATTGAGTACTAATTTATTTACTGTTTGTGTTGACTGTCCATGACCATAGAATGTGTCGGGTACAGGAGGTCTAGTGCTTTGGAGTTGACTACTTTTTAAAACATTGTTGGCTGTGGTTTATATTATTAGTTAACAAGCACGTTTATTGGACTTACTGCAAATGTCAGGGTCGAGGGAAGATCAGTAGAGAAACAGCTGTCTCACGGAAGCATCGAAAAAGATCAATCTCCGACCTGGAGACTCTGGAAAAAAGACTACAGATGGCCACCTGAAGATGGCGTTGGCTTAAGTCTGCAGCTCTGTAAAAATAGCATTTTTGGAGCTTGATAAATTAGAAAACCTAGCCATTCCATTATGCAGGTTTAAAATGCGGCTAACTTGGGATCTATATGTAACACAGGAGATATTAAAGATAAATGCAGCATATAATTTAAAAAACATGTTTAAAAAAATGTACAAAAAATATGCAGAAACAGCTATTTTCCAGATGGTTTTTTTGAGACATTTACAATGATATATAGGCCCCAAAGAAAGATTTCTCAGTGATAGAAAAATGGGTAATAATTTATGTGCCAAAATCTACAGTCCATTTTTTTTTGGGGGGGGGGAAGGGCATTATATGGACCCAAAACATATTATTGCAGCTGACCCCTTTCCCTATTCCAGCATTGGCTGCAGCTTTCTGTCTTTTACTAGCAGTCTCCATAACTATAATACTTCAGCCTCCACAAGACCGAGCTACTCCCATTTGTCTTCCTAGATCCATCAGCATGATCCCTGGAAAAGAAAATCTCTGTGACCATTGGTTCCTTCAAGAGATGTGTGCTGGCCCACTTTTGCTCGTTTTGGTTTTGGTTCTAATTCATTGTAGGGTTTTGCTAAAACTGCCTCACTGGTTTTGGTTTTGAAACCGGATTTTTTGTAATTTTTTTTATAAAAACAGCAAAAATCATATTATTTTTGCAATCAACCGAATCCAAAACCCGAAATTCAAATTTAAAGTCTGAATTCACAACCGCAGGAAGAGCCAAACCAGGACTCGGTTCGGTTCGGATACTCTCTGGAGATACGGGCCAGGTTTTGGTTCTGGAGAACCAATCCGAACATCTCTAGTAAATTCAAACCAATCAGATGAAATCTGTCATGTCTGTCCCTTCTTCAGTGAGATGTCAGCGCATGCTCTTTGATCGCAAAACAAAGAGGGCAAGAATATTTTGCACATTAGCCCTAATTTTCATTAGACAAATACTATAGAAAAGTATAGGGTTATAGTAAAATGTATTGAATTTATTGTACTGAGATCTTACTTTATAATGGAAATGACTCACCAATCTTTTATATTGTAAACAATTTGTTTTTATTTGTATGTATGGATGATGGTTAATTTGAACCCATAATAGACATATCTCCCTCTTATCTCTATTTCACTTTCTACTCTGTCTTTAATTTTTCAGCCAGATTCCATCTAAGGAATCAATAGCATGATATTTGTTCCTTTACAAGCAGAAATGAAATATCCACCATAGTGGACTATGGAACAGTGTCCCCCATGGACATATTTTCAAGGATAAAAATATTTGGCTTGGCTTTGACAGGCAATAACTTTGAAGAGAGTACCTCTTTGTCAGGGGAGTACCGGCAGTCGAAAAATTACAATAATGATAGTATAATGGTGATGGCTTATAGATGTCTTTCCCAGGTCATTTCTGCATGCTATCTTTTGTGATCTGAAAATGCAACAGTATTTCAGCAGAAAGATTGCTCACTGAGCCATTAGGAAATAAACATTGTATTTGACAAAACTGTGCACCCACCATGGAGACTACACTACGTTAATGGAAATAAACTATTGATTGAAAATTAAAAGGGTTTAAATAATAACATAAAAGCAATTTAATTGAAAGCACACAGCACACTCAGAATAAATGTATTTTCAGTGTAGTAATTAAATGTCTTTGGGAATTTGAGATCTGTATCTGCATCACTAGGAAGGACAACGTGGCCAAACATCAGATAATTAAAATGGAAACATTTTTGGAAATATAATTGTTTTTGCTTATGTGCTGGGTATTGCACAGAAGTTTGTGAGTCACTCACTGTTGCATTCATTTAGTGGGGTCATGAAGGACAAATCCCAGATGTGGAAAGGTACCGGATTTGTGGGAGTGGCTTGTGGCCTCTTCTGTTTTTACAAGCAATTTGTAATGCAATGTGCTTTCATTGTCTTTCCTATTATATATGTATTTTTGCTGGATTTAGTGAAGCACACATTTTGGATTTGAAGAGACACACTAGGGGAAGTGTAAGTGCAGGTTGCCTACAGTAATTATGTGAACAAATAAATGTGGCACAGTCACTGATGATGTGGCCTTTTTAGATAAGGCCAAATGTCCAGACACGGTTCTTAAGGTGGGCATACATTATGCCAGGGGTTCCCAAACAGGTCCTTAGTGCACTCTATGGGTCCAGGTTTTAAGTATATCCATGGCTCAGCACAAATGCTTAAATCAAACTGACTGAGGTACTAATTAAGTCACCCAGACAAGCTCTGCCTCCTTCCCCACCCCCATCCCCATCTCCCCAACACATGTCATATCCCATTAAAATAAGTCAATTTTAGAAAGGAGTGTAGAGGGCAGTGCAATTTTAAATAACATTTATTTAAAAAGGAGCAGTTTGAGGAGTGACCGTTGGAGCCATTGAGAGAGGAGAGCTGAGGACACCACTGAGTGATGAGGAGCTGAGAAGGAGACATATTAAACATAAGCAGCAGAGGGAGAGAGTAAGGAGATGGAGGTGACACAGCAGTGGGATAGAGTAAGCAGATGGGAGTGACGCAGCAGTGGGAGAGAGTAAGCAGATGGGAGTGACACAGCAGTGCGAGAGAGTTAGCAGATGGGAGTGACGCAGCAGTGGGAAAGAGTAAGCAGATGGGAGCGACGCAGCAGTGGGAGAGAGTAAGCAGATGGGAGTGACGCAGCAGTGCGAGAGAGTAAGCAGATGGGAGTGACGCATCAGTGGGAAAGAGTAAGCAGATGGGAGTGACACAGCAGTGGGAGAGAGTAAGCAGATCTGAGTAATGCAACAGTGAGAGAGACACAGGAACAATGCAGTGTGACACTGAAACCTACACAATGTCAAATTGTGATCCTACTGAGATGATATCCGCAGCAAGTGGCAGAGACAGGAGAGGTTATAGAGAACTTACACCTGCGCATATCTGTCTACATATTGGACTGGGTAAGATAAATCATATATACTGTAGATATATTTGTTGGTAAATGGTGAGCTCTGTACCTGTCTCCTCATACATAGGATCTCATGGGCTCATCCTCTAGTGTTCATCCCCTAGTGCCAGTGTCTTTGGGAGGCGGAGCCTAGCGCATGTTCTGTTCCTCCATCTTAGTGACAGTGCAAGTTAAGTCTGTAAGCTGAGACTGGATAGCGGAGCTCAGTGTGAACAGATAGTGAGAGACTTACAACGTTCCTGTATGTACCGCACTACTGGAGCTATCATAGAGCCGGGCGGTGCATTCCCTTCACAGCGGGAGTCAGACTGCACGGACGTGCAGTCCCCCATCCCTTACCACCGGAGACATTCCCTGCTGGCATACCGCAGCCACTTGAGCATACCAGTAAGTACCGCTACCATCACTGTGTTACTCTGTCTGATATAAGGGGCCAGTTGCCTATTATAACAATACATCCAAGTCACCTGTGTGTATACAAAATAATCCTGCATTGCTGTTTAAACTCATTAAGTCTGTGGACTAACCCAGACCCTCCAACATGACCCGCCCCACTAGGTACAAAATGCTCTGTTCCTGACTTCCCTCTTAATTTATGATTTCCATCACCTGTGTTGAACTAGTTAAATGATAAGAAAGCTGTTTCTTCACAGGTGATGGCAATAATAAATTAAGAGGGAAGTCCAGAAACAGAGCATTTTGTACCTAGTGGGGCGGGTCATGTTGGAGGGTATGCTAACGTCACTGTACCAGGCACCACAATACTCTGCCAACAATATTTATATTGAAATCTGTAGCCCTGCATAGGACATTGTATTGCATTACCTACAATCACAGTGGAATCCACGTGAAACAGTTCCAGTTTGCTTAATGTTTAATATAACCATTTTTAATTCACAGCACTGAAACATTTTGTTTATTCCAAAAAGGGGACTTGCAGCTGGATTTCACCACCTTACAGGATAACAAGATCATTAGACCCCAATATAGGTCTGTCTTAACAGCGCTGTAGGCCCTAGGCAAAGCAATGTACAGGGACCCCTATCCACCTATACACGGGAATAAATGGAAAAAAAAATTATAATAAAAAATTACCCCTCCTGAAGTCCCGTTCGGTCTTTTCACATGCTTCCATACAGTAGAATAGAAAGAAAGGTTACATACTGAGAATTGTTCATACTGTATACTGTATGTGTGGTGTACTAATGTGAATCTGCATGGATTGATTATATTGTTGATTGACTTAACTATGTATTAAGCTAATAGTTAATATTTTGGTATATGTGTGATGACCTTTATTGTAATATAGTGTATGTAACTATATTAGACTGCGTGTTTAATTCACCTAACTCCTGTCTTTCACTTCCCTACCAATTCTTATTCACAGAATAAACTTTGTTATTTTATGCAAGGTCCTGTCTGCTTTTCTTTGTGTTTGGCTGCTACCAACAAAAGAATCTTCCACCAAGATAACTCATACACACAGTACAAATTTTACACCCTTACGGTCCATGTCACGATCCGGGTATCTGGACGCCATTTCTTACCTATCAGATGCCTCCTAAGGCTGGCTCAGCGCTCCAGGACCAGATCCCATCTGTTATCCTGCTGTGCACATTCCCGCATCCTCTCCTGTCTCTCTGGACGCAGTCACAGTAACGCCTTATACATCTGGCATGGCGTCTCCCACGGCCTCCGCCGCCGTCCCTGAGCTTCTGCATTCAAAGTGGCGATTACGTCAGCCGCGGCCTCCGCTGTGTCCGCGTGGTCGGATGTGCATCTGTCAGCCTGGCGTCTCCTGTCTCCGGTGGCCGGCGCCGCCATTACTGTTTTCCAGACCACATGGATTACAATCCAAACTTCCCTCCAAGTGTCTGCATGGGCGCAGCCATCTTGGATTCTGTCAGCTGATCATTCCTACCAATCCGTTGTCAGTATTATTAATTTGCATAATTGCCTAGCCAATGCCTTCCTTGCTGCAGGTATAAATAGGTTGTGCCTGAGCAAGGAAGGCGTCAGTGCTTTGGTTGTCAAACCTAGTTCCAGTTTGTCTCTCTTCTGTGAATGTCTTCCAGGTTCCAGCTCCTGTCTCCAGACTTCTGCTATAGAGACCCGCACCAGCATTCCATCTGCGGTGTAGCCTGACTCTCCGATCCATTCTGGACTCACCTGTTTCCAGCTACAACATCACCTGCTTCCAGCTCAGTTTCCAGCAGTGTACAGCTTCTCTTAAAGGGCCGGTGTCCTTTCTGCAGTTTACCACTCTCCACCGGTATTATTATTTCTCCGCTCTCAAATTCTACATTTCATCTACATTGCATCGCTCTCAAGCTTTATTTAGTATTTAACTGGTTCCAGCCAGTATCCACTCCGTGCCAACACCTGTCTGGTTCTAACCAGTACCCACAGCAGCATTTTATCTACAGCAGTCCAGCTTTCCCTGGAACACCAGCTGGTACGACCCTGGGCTTTCCTCATTGCTACAGTTGAGCCTGGTAAGGACTTTCCAACTTGCAGATAATAAGAACTGTCTCATACCACCAGAGCTCTGTGGCCCCTGCCACCCTGTAGTACCCAGGAACTGTATTATTATTTCTCTGCTGATTTTTATGTTACTTTTTACTGCTACTGTGATGCATGGAGTTTGTCATAAATAAATATCATTGACTTTTACTCAAGTTGTCGTGGTCACGCCTTCGGGCGGTTTCTCTTCATGTTACTTACATGTCCAGGGGTCTGATACAACCTCCCAGGTTCCGGTACATCTCAGCCCCTACAACTGAGGCTGCCTTCCGTCAGCTCAGGCCCTCAGTTGTGACAGTAAGCACTGACCAAATGAATCCAGCCGGAGACCAGGATCAAGCGGCCAGGCCGATGCAAGAACTGGCAGCCCGACTTGAACATCAGGAGGCTGCACAGGGCCACATCATCCGCTGTCTCCAGGATTTCTCTACTCGGCTGGATGGGATTCAGACAACTCTCCGTGGATCAGGCGCATCTGGGGCGTCAACCACAGTGACTCCAACTATAACCCCACCCACCTTACCCGTTTCTGCTCCACGTCTTCATCTTCCAACGCCAGCAAAATTTGACGGATCTCCAAGATTCTGCAGGGGATTTCTCAACCAGTGTGAGATTCAGTTTGAGCTACAACCTGGCAATTTTCCCAGTGACCGTACAAAAATTGCCTACATCATCTCACTTCTCAGTGGCTCAGCCCTTGACTGGGCATCACCGTTATGGGAGAGGTCCGACACCCTGCTATCTTCTTACACTGCATTCGTGTCAACATTCAGGCGCATCTTCGACGAGCCAGGCCGGGTAACTTCAGCTTCGTCTGAGATTCTCCGTTTTTGCCAGGGATCACATACTGTAGGACAATATCTTATACAGTTCCAGATCCTGGCATCTGAACTGGCATGGAACGACGAGGCCCTGTATGCTGCATTCTGGCATGGTTTATCCGAGCGTATTAAAGATGAGTTAGCTACCAGAGACTTACCCTCCAAGTTAGATGAGCTAATCTCACTTTGTACAAAAGTTGACTTACGTTTCAGAGAGAGAGCAACTGAGCGTGGAAGATCATCTGCTCCAAAATCTTCTGCTCCTCCTCCTCGCCAACTGTCACCAACTAAAGATGAACCCATGCAAATTGGCCGTTCCCGTTTAACTCCTGCTGAGCGCCGAAGACGTCTCTCTGAGTCTCTCTGTCTGTATTGTGCAGCCCCGTCTCACACTATTCATGCCTGTCCCAAACGTCCGGGAAACTTCAAATCCTAGCTCGCCAAGGAGAGGGCCGGCTAGGAGTAATGATCTCCTCTCCATCTCCTCAAGATTGTAATCTCCCAGTCTCGCTTCAAGTTGCTCAACGTTATCAGAACGTCATTGCCCTCCTGGATTCCGGAGCAGCTGGGAACTTTATTACCGAAGCCTATGTTAAACGGTGGTCCCTACCCACCGAGAGACTTCCTTCCTCCTTTTCCTTAACTGCCGTGGATGGCAGTAAAATTTTTGATACAGTTATTGCTCTAAGGACTCTACCAGTTCGTCTGAGAGTGGGAGTTCTTCATTCCGAACTTATTTCACTTTTAGTGATTCCAAGAGCCACACATCCTGTGGTCCTGGGCCTTCCATGGCTCCGTCTTCACAATCCTACAATTGATTGGACGACTACGCAAATCCTGGCATGGGGTCCCTCCTGTGCTGAGACATGTTTGTTTAAAGTGTTGCCTGTCTGTTCTTCCTCCCCCAGGTCGTCTGATGTTCCACCTCCTCCATATCAAGATTTCACGGATGTGTTCAGTAAAGCTTCTGCTGATATCCTTCCTCCTCATAGAGAATGGGACTGCCCGATTGATCTCGTTCCAGGGAAGGTTCCACCTCGAGGCCGAACTTATCCGTTGTCTCTGCCCGAGACGCATTCTATGGAGGAATACATTAAAGAGAACCTAGCAAAGGGGTTCATTCGACCTTCTTCTTCTCCAGCCGTTGCAGGCTTCTTTTTTGTAAAAAAGAAAGATGGTGGTCTGCGGCCGTGCATCGACTACAGAGGTTTGAACGACATTACCATCAAGAACCGCTATCCTTTACCCCTGATTACTGAGCTCTTTGACAGAGTTAGCGGAGCTACCATCTTTACAAAGCTGGACTTGAGAGGTGCATACAATCTCATCCGGATCCGTGAGGGTGACGAGTGGAAGTCCGCATTTAACACCCGTGACGGACATTATGAGTACCTCGTCATGCCCTTCGGATTGAGCAATGCTCCAGCTGTCTTCCAGCATTTCGTCAATGAGATCTTCAGAGACATTCTATACCGTCATGTCGTGGTCTATCTAGATGATATCCTCATTTTTGCCAACAATTTAGAGGAACATCGTTTTTGGGTAAAGGAGGTTCTGTCCCGTCTCCGTGTCAATCATCTCTATTGCAAATTAGAGAAATGCGTCTTTGAAGTCAAGTCCATTCCGTTTCTAGGGTACATTGTGTCCGGTTCCGGACTAGAGATGGATCCTGAGAAACTACAAGCAATCCAGAATTGGCCGGTACCCTTAACCCTCAAAGGGGTCCAGAGGTTCTTAGGGTTCGCCAATTATTACCGAAAGTTTATACGAGACTTTTCCACCATTGTGGCGCCTATTACTGCTTTCACCAAGAAGGGTGCTAACCCGTCCAAGTGGTCTGAAGAAGCCATGCAAGCTTTTCATCTTTTAAAACAGAGGTTCATCTCTGCGCCTGTCCTGAAACAGCCTGACATCGACTCTCCTTTCATCCTAGAGGTGGATGCCTCCTCCGTTGGAGTAAGAGCGGTGTTATCTCAGAGGGCTAAAGATGGCCATTTACATCCTTGCAGTTTCTTCTCACGGAAGTTCTCCCCAGCTGAGCGCAACTATGCCATTGGCGACCAGGAGTTGCTAGCCATCAAGCTCGCTCTAGAGGAGTGGAGATATCTGTTGGAGGGAGCTTCTCATTCAATCACCATCCTTACAGACCACAAGAACCTTCTATATCTGAAAGGCGCACAATGTCTCAACCCTCGTCAGGCCAGATGGGCACTTTTCTTTTCCAGGTTCGACTTTAAACTCCAGTTCTGTCCGGGCTCTCAGAATCGCAAGGCCGATGCCCTTTCCCGCTCATGGGAGCAAGAAAATGAGTCAGAGTCTTCAGACAAGCATCCTATTATAAGTCCGTTGGCATTCTCCACGGTAGGGATGGACTCTACGCCCCCATCAGGGAAAAGTTTTGTGAAGCCGACACTAAGGAACAAGCTCATGCATTGGGCCCATGCTTCCCGCTTTGCCGGACATACAGGTATCCAAAAAACCCTGGAGTTTATCTCTAGGTCCTATTGGTGGCCAACTCTGAAAAAGGACGTTTTGGAGTTTATTGCATCTTGCCCAAAGTGTGCTCAACATAAAGTATCCCGCCAGTCGCCTGCGGGGCAACTGGTTCCACTATCTGTTCCCCGTCGACCATGGACCCATTTGTCGATGGATTTTATTACAGATTTGCCCATGTGCAACAAGTTTAATACCATCTGGGTGGTAGTTGACCGGTTCACCAAGATGGCACACTTCATTCCTCTCACCGGTCTTCCGTCAGCTTCCAAGTTGGCTCAAGTATTCATACAAGAGATCTTTCGACTCCACGGTCTTCCAGAAGAAATTATCTCAGATCGAGGAGTTCAATTTACAGCCAAATTCTGGCGAAGTTTATGTCAAGCCCTCCAAGTCAAGCTAAAGTTTTCCACGGCTTACCATCCTCAGACCAATGGTCAAACTGAGAGGGTGAATCAGGACATCTATGTGTCCTCCTCTCAAGATGACTGGGTTCAATTACTTCCCTGGGCCGAGTTCTGTCATAACAACCAGTATCATTCTTCATCTTCTTCAACAGCATTCTTCACCAACTTTGGATTCCACCCTAAAGTCCCTGAGTTCCAACCGCTTCCAGCAACTTCTGTTCCCGCAGTGGATATCACCTTGCATCAGTTTGCCAATATCTGGAAGAGCGTACGATCAGCTCTGCTCAAGGCATCGTTCAGGTACAAGAAGTTTGCGGATAAGAAGCGTCGAGTAGTTCCTGCTCTCAAGGTGGGTGATCGGGTATGGTTATCCACGAAGAATTTGAGGTTAAGAGTTCCCAGTATGAAGTTTGCACCTCGCTACATCGGTCCTTTTAAAATTGATCAAGTCATCAATCCTGTTGCTTACAGACTCCAGTTGCCTCCCTTCTTAAAGATACCCAGGACATTCCATGTTTCCCTGTTGAAACCGCTAATCTTGAATCGGTTTAATTCCTCACTTCCTCCAACTCCGAAAGTCCAAACTCAACGAGGCGTTGAGTATGAAGTAGCCAAGATCCTGGACTCACGTCACCGTTACGATCAACTTCAGTATCTTATTGACTGGAAGGGTTATGGCCCTGAGGAACGTTCATGGACCAATGCTTCTGATGTCCATGCTCCTGCCTTGGTCCGGAGATTCCATTCCAAGTTTCCTCAAAAGCCAAAGAAGTGTCCTGGGGCCACTCCTAAAGGGGGGGGTGCTGTCACGATCCGGGTATCTGGACGCCATTTCTTACCTATCAGATGCCTCCTAAGGCTGGCTCAGCGCTCCAGGACCAGATCCCATCTGTTATCCTGATGTGCACATTCCCGCATCCTCTCCTGTCTCTCTGGACGCAGTCACAGTAACGCCTTATACATCTGGCATGGCGTCTCCCGCGGCCTCCGCCGCCGTCCCTGAGCTTCTGCATTCAGAGTGGCATTTACGTCAGCCGCGGCCTCCGCTGTGTCCGCGTGGTCGGATGTGCATCTGTCAGCCTGGCGTCTCCTGTCTCCGGTGGCCGGCGCCGCCATTACTGTTTTCCAGACCACATGGATTACAATCCAAACTTCCCTCCAAGTGTCTGCATGGGCGCAGCCATCTTGGATTCTGTCAGCTGATCATTCCTACCAATCCGTTGTCAGTATTATTAATTTGCATAATTGCCTAGCCAATGCCTTCCTTGCTGCAGGTATAAATAGGTTGTGCCTGAGCAAGGAAGGCGTCAGTGCTTTGGTTGTCAAACCTAGTTCCAGTTTGTCTCTCTTCTGTGAATGTCTTCCAGGTTCCAGCTCCTGTCTCCAGACTTCTGCTATAGAGACCCGCACCAGCATTCCATCTGCGGTGTAGCCTGACTCTCCGATCCATTCTGGACTCACCTGTTTCCAGCTACAACATCACCTGCTTCCAGCTCAGCTTCCAGCAGTGTACAGCTTCTCTTAAAGGGCCGGTGTCCTTTCTGCAGTTTACCACTCTCCACCGGTATTATTATTTCTCCGCTCTCAAATTCTACATTTCATCTACATTGCATCGCTCTCAAGCTTTATTTATTATTTAACTGGTTCCAGCCAGTATCCACTCCGTGCCAACACCTGTCTGGTTCTAACCAGTACCCACAGCAGCATTTTATCTACAGCAGTCCAGCTTTCCCTGGAACACCAGCTGGTACGACCCTGGGCTTTCCTCATTGCTACAGTTGAGCCTGGTAAGGACTTTCCAACTTGCAGATAATAAGAACTGCTCATACCACCAGAGCTCTGTGGCCCATGCCACCCTGTAGTACCCAGGAACTGTATTATTATTTCTCTGCTGATTTTTATGTTACTTTTTACTGCTACTGTGATGCATGGAGTTTGTCATAAATAAATATCATTGACTTTTACTCAAGTTGTCGTGGTCACGCCTTCGGGCGGTTTCGCTTCATGTTACTTACATGTCCAGGGGTCTGATACAACCTCCCAGGTTCCGGTACATCTCAGCCCCTACAACTGAGGCTGCCTTCCGTCAGCTCAGGCCCTCAGTTGTGACAGTCCAGAGCTGGATAAAGCCTTGGGGGTGCCCGGGGCACTTAAGACAGGGGGCCCCGGTGGAAGGTGGGGGCTGTACAGTATGTTAGTTTGTGCATACCTCCCAACATGTTCCATTTCAGGAAGGGACAAAATACTCTCTACCTGGACTTCTCTCTTAATAAATGATTGATGTCACCTGTGTTGAACTATTTAGTTGATAAGTAAGGTATTTCAACACAGGTGTTTGCAATCATAAATTAAAAAGGAAGTCCAGGTAGAGAGCATTTTGTCCCTCCTGGAATGGGTCATGGTGGGAGGTATAGATTATGTATATTAAATTTAAATTTGTATATTAAATTTAAATGGTGTATATTAGTTTTAAAGTAATAGTTTAATAATGCCTGGCTACTGTTTATACAGTAGCTCCACCTAATTGAAAGATAACTATTTTATAAAATTTTCTTGTAGTGTAACAAAAACAACTTAACCTTAAAATACATATAGAAAAATAATTTATCTTGTTACATGCAAGAATAGCATCAGCCTATGTAGTACTTACACACTGGGACAGGACTAAGGAGGACTCAATGGTTTAGTTGCACAAAAGACGCAAATGGTTTAGTTGCATAAAAGTTTATACAGGACTCAGACGCCCATGCAGGGAGTAGGAGAAGCTGGGATCCCAGTGTCACTTACAGCTCTCTCCACCCTCCTATCTCTCCTCTGGTCAGAAAGCTCCGTCAGTAGCTCATGAAACATGATATTCCTCTGTCTCTGCCTGCACTGCATATTGTCCTGCTTGCTTTCTGGCTCTCACATTAAGATGGAAAGCTAGTAATATCAATGTGCTTTGGCGGGGTGGGGGCTGACAAAAGGGGGCCCGGGATACAGTATGCCCTGCATCCCCCCCTTAACCTGGCTATGCCCGTACCACACCAGAGTATTACAGCTATACTTCCATTGGATGGGTACTCTTCCCTCCCATCTCCGTCACTTGCAGCTGGAGCCTTTGGGAAGAAGTGGCTCCTACTCCGCTTGACAAAGTTTTGTCAGCCATCCTTAATTATTATATAGATGCTACCTGTGAAGTACCAATCAAGTACCAATCAGAAAGAGGGATTAGAGTGGGGGAAAGGCATACACAATCACTGGCCAGTCAGAAATCTGAAAACAGGTCCCATATTCCAGTTTTAGCAGTGCTGTCCAATTCTTTTACCCCATAATGGGATTAGCCTAATGGAAAGCAGGGCTGACTTTGCAGGAAAATTACCTTATTTGGTTGCACTATAACAGGTGAACTCTGGGAATATTCTGACGGTGTTTGTGGTATTTTATTTTTTTAAGTAATGTATGGAAAAGAGACAACAGAATTAGCTGATAAAGGAATGATGAGCAAACGCAGGGGTATAAAGATAAGGTTTAATGTTGATGAATGTTTATTTTAGCATTTGGGGGCCTATTTTATCTAAAAATCATGTAAAAAAGCATATATACTGTTATTATACTGCCTATTGGGATCCCAGCATTCAGGCAGCTAAATGCAGGCGGTTGGAATCCCGACCGCAGCCCCGTATTCCCACTCAGGTGGTGGGTCCACGCCACCATCCGAGTGGGAATATAAACTGTGGCGGGAGCAGTGAGACAGAGTGAATACCCGCCCTGTGCAAGTCTGCGGACACCTTGCAAAAATCTTGGCCTTCGCCGGTCAGCTGCAAATCTGGCTAGTTTCCTGACACTCCCAGAAAATGGCAAGTTACCACCCCCAAACGCTGGCTTTCTGTCAATTAACTTGCGTATGCCTAGCAATAAAAAAAGTCGCTGAATTTTTTTGCTGTTTGGCCTCACACGTGCGCACTACGATCCGTATGCATGCGCAGGCAATCGATAATCATAGAAACTTAGAATTAGATGGCAGATAAGAACCACTTGACCCATCTAGTCTGAAGCCTTTTTTTTTTTTTTTTTACCATATTTTTATCTCAAACCTTATTTGATCTATTTGTCTATCCCATGCATGTTTAAATTGCTCTATTGTCTTAGCCTCTACCACCTCTGATGGGAGGCTATTCCACTTGTCCACTACCCAATGTGAAGTAATTTTTCCTCAAATTTCACCTGAACCTACCTTCCTCCAGTCTCAGTGCATGTCCTCATGTCCTATTGCTTCTCTTCATTTGAAGAATGTTTCCCTCGTGGACTTTGTTAAAACTCTTGATATATTTAAAAGTTTCTATCATGTCCCCCCTGTCACAGCGCCGCCGCGGTCTCCATACTTACCCCTCCGGGCACGCTGGGTCTCCGTGCGGCCGTCCTCGCTTGCGGTTCCCGGCGTCCAGCGCTCCGTCCGGCCAGCGTGTGCGCTCGACGTCCACGGGAGGTGCGGGTGACGTCATCGGTACCTCCACCAATCAGGCCCTGGCGGGAAGTTCAAATTTAGATGCCGGGCAATGCTCCGGCGCCTGAGTATCATCGTTGCTGCGACTGTGGTGGTGATCTCCAGAGCTCCCGTTCCTCCGTGCTTCCCAGCACCTTCGTGCCTCAGCATCTCCGTGCTTCCCAGCACCTCCGTGCCTCAGCACCTCCGTGCCTCAGCATCTCTGTGCCTCAGCACCTCCGTGCCTCAGCACTCAGCACCTCCGTGCCTCAGCACCTCCGTGCCTCAGAACTCAGCACCTCCGTGCCTCAGCACTCAGCACCTCCATGCCTCAGCATCTCCGTGCTTCCCAGCACCTCCGTGCCTCAGCACTCAGCACCTCCGTGCCTCAGCACTCAGCATCTCCGTGCCTCAGCATCTCCGTGCCTCAGCACCTCCGTGCCTCAGCACTTAGCACCTCCGTGCCTCAGCACTCGGCACCTCTGTGCCTCCAACACCTCTGTGCCTCCAGCACCTTCGTGCCTCCAGCACCACTGTGCCTCCAAGCATCTCAACGTCTCTAAGCGCCTCAGCGCCTTCAAACACCTCAGTAACTCTAGTATTTTGGTGCCTCCAGCACCTCAGTGCCTCCAGCACCCCAACATCGCTCACAGTAAGCTTTTGGTACTCTCCACCCATTCATCAGCACCTTTACAAGTCTTGTCTTTCAGGAGACCTTCAAGCATTCACCCGTGCCTCCTGCCTACCGTCCTAATCCTGTATGAGGAAGACCTACATCCGACCATCTCTACTGCGACCCAGTAGCGGTTCCTCTTCCCGGTCACCGGAAGAAACCCCGAGTCCACAACACTTCCAAACCAGGTCAGTGATAGTATACTCAGGCCACATGAACCCGGGGAATCGAAACACAGAGTCAAGCGCCATCCAAAGTTTGGCTTCCCGAGTTCAGTCTCAAGAGGCGACACAGGGTCAGGTGATGCAATATCTCCAGGAATTGTCCGGCCGATTGGATCAAATCCAAGCATCCTTAGCCTCCGCAATTCCGGCTCCAGCTCCCGTAACTGCTCCAGTTGCTGTTTCCAGTAATGTCCAACCTCCGGCCGGTACCAGGTCACGTCTTCAGCTTCCTACTCCTTCCCGCTATAATGGGAACCCAAAGAATTGCCGTGGTTTTTTAAATCAGTGCGAGGTGCACTTCGAGCTGCTCTCTCATAACTTCCCTACGGATCGCTCTAAGGTAGCGTATATCATTTCCCTGCTTGAAGGGTCAGCGTTGGATTGGGTGTCTCCGTTGTGGGAACGATCTGATCCCGTGGTTTCCAACTACACCAACTTCATCACGTCCTTTCGAAGAATCTTCGACGAGCCCGGCAGGATGACCACTGCTTCTTCCGACTTGCTCCGTGTTCGTCAGGGCTCCCGTTCCGTGGGTCAGTACGTGGTTCATTTCCAGACCATTGCCTCTGAATTGCGCTGGAATAATGACGCTCTGAGAGCTGCCTTCTGGAACGGTCTCTCCGACCGGCTGAAAGATGAGTTGGTCACAAGGGATCTGCCGGATCCATTGGAAGAGTTGATTTCCCTTTGCGTCAAGGTGGATCTTCAGATGCAGGAGCGAGAAAGAGAACGTAGCCGTTCAGATCGTTCCAGGTTCCGGAATCCTACTCCTAGACCGGTGGCTATGCCTAGCTCGGACGAGCCCATGCAAATTAACCGATCCCGACTGTCTCCGGAAGAACGACAGCGTCGTCGTGAGGGTAAACTTTGCCTTTACTGTGGAGCCGCAGATCATTTCCTCAAGTTTTGTAAATCCCGTCCGGGAAACGGGCAGGCCTAGCTTGTTCCGGAGGAGTCAAGCTGGGGGTTACGACAAAATCTTCTCCAATTTTGGACTGTTTGCTTCCTGTAACTTTAGTCACCGATTCAGCCTCCAAGTCTTGTGAAGCCCTGTAGGATTTCGGAGCTGCGGGGAACTTCGTTTCTTCCTCCTGTGTCCAAAGCATGGATTTAAAGTTACGGCCTATCGAGCGGCCTATTTCGTTGATGGCTATCAACGGTACTAGAATTTCCAAGGGTCTCATAATGTGGCGCACAGAGCCAGTTAAGCTGCAGGTCGGGGCTCTACATCAAGAAAGTCTGGAACTCTTGGTGATTCCAGAAATGCATCACTATCTGGTCCTTGGAATGCCTTGGCTGAAAATTCATAATCCCCACATTGACTGGAAGTCTTCTCAAATTCTGTCTTGGAGTTCCTTTTGTCATGCTAACTGTCTCACTCCCGTTTGTCCGCTCCGTGTCTCTTCTAAGACGGATGAAGAGCATATTCCGGAGGCGTATCAAGGGTACAAGGATGTGTTTTCGGAACAAGCAGCTGATCTGTTACCACCTCATAGGCCTTGGGACTGCCCTATTGACCTTGTCCCAGGGAAGACGCCACCTCGTGGTCGCACATATCCCCTGTCTCTTCCCGAGACTCAAGCTATGTCGGAATATATTAAGTCCAATCTGCTCAAGGGATTTATTCGCCCCTCTTCCTCCCCTGCTGGAGCGGGCTTCTTTTTCGTGAAAAAGAAGGACGGGGGGTTGAGACCATGTATCGACTACCGCGGATTAAACGATATCACTATCAAGAATAAATACCCCTTGCCACTAATCACAGAGTTATTTGATAGGGTTCGTGGCGCCCGCGTTTTTTCCAAACTCGACTTGAGGGGAGCTTATAATCTTATACGCATCCGAGAAGGGGATGAATGGAAGACTGCCTTCAATACCCGGGATGGGCATTACGAATACCTGGTGATGCCGTTCGGTCTTAGTAATGCTCCTGCTGTTTTCCAGGGATTCATCAACGAAATCTTCCGAGACATGTTATATCAGAGTGTTGTGGTATATTTGGACGACATACTGATTTTTTCCAAAAATCTTGTTGAACACAGGACTCAAGTCAAAGAAGTGCTCCACCGTTTACGAGAGAATCATCTCTATGCTAAGCTTTCCAAATGTACCTTTGAAGTAACATCAATTCCGTTCCTCGGTTATATCATCTCGGGGACGGAGCTTCGCATGGATCCGGAAAAGCTTTCGTGACTGGACTCAGCCTCTCTCTTTAAAAGCAATACAAAGATTCCTGGGCTTTGCGAATTACTACAGGAAATTCGTTAGGGGTTTCTCCACCATTGTTGCGCCCATTACTGCCTTGACGAGAAAGGGCTCTAATCCGAGTTTGTGGCCTCCTGAAGCCATTGAGGCCTTTTCCCACTTGAAGTTAGCTTTCATGTCTGCTCCTGTTCTCCAACAACCAAATTTCGATGAACCTTTCTTCCTAGAGGTTGACGCATCTTCATTCAGGGTTGGGGCCGTTCTCTCTCAGTACTCCTCTGATAAGAAATTACATCCGTGTGGCTTCCACTCTTGTAAATTCTCTCCGGCCGAACGAAATTACACTATTGGAGATCAGGAACTTTTGGCAATTAAATCCGCCTTGGAAGAGTGGAGATACCTTTTGGAAGGGGCTAAACATGTGTTTACCATTTACACGGATCACAAAAATTTGTTGTACATCAAATCCGCACAATGCTTGAATCCTCGCCAAGCGAGATGGGCACTTTTCTTTACTCGATTTTCTTTTGTTATCAAGTACCGGGCCGGGACTCTCAATATTAAAGCGGATGCGCTGTCCCGTTCACAAGTTTCCACAGACGAGCATGAATCTTTTGAGCGGAATTTAATTCTAAATCCAGTTTCTGTCTCCGCTGCTTTAACTACTCCAGCTCCTCCTCCTGGAAGAATGTCCGTACCTGCTAGATTCCGGCCAAGAATATTACAGTGGGCCCATAACTCCAAGTTTTCCAGTCATCCCGGTGCCCAGAAGAAGTACAAGTTTCTGCAAAGGTCTTACTGGTGGAACACCATGAGGAACGATGTACAGGATTACGTTAATTCTTGTCCACAGTGTACACAACATAAATCTCCTCGCCTGCTTCCTGCTGGGTTGCTTCGTCCTTTGCCTATTCCTGTGAGACCCTGGACTCACATTTCCATGGACTTCATCACTGACTTGCCCTGTTCCAAGGGTTGCAACACCGTCTGGGTGATCGTCGACCATTTTTCGAAGATGGCACACTTCGTTCCATTGACTGGTCTAACGACAGCTCCGAAACTAGCTCTACTATTCATCCAAGAACATTTTTGGTTGCATGGGTTGCCACAGGAAATAGTCTCTGATCGTGGGGTACAGTTCACCGCAAGGTTTTGGAAAGCCCTCTGCTCAACTTTACAGATTAAACTTAAGTTTTCCTCCGCTTATCATCCCCAAACGAATGGACAAACGGAACGAGTCAATCAAGATCTAGAGACTTTCCTTTGTCTTTATCTCTCCCCTTCACAGGACAACTGGGTGGAGTTGTTACCTTGGGCGGAGTTTGCCCATAACCATTCGTTTCATTCTTCCACTGGTGAATCTCCATTCTTCGTCAACTACGGGTTCCATCCACGTGTTCCGGAATTACCAAGCCTTCCGATAGAAGAGGTTCCAGCTGTAACGTCCACTCTACAACACTTCGGACAAATTTGGAGTAAGATTCATGCTAATCTTAAGAAGGTATCAGTCCGGTACAAGTTCTTCACGGATAGGAAACGGCGAGCCGCTCCTCAATACAAGGTTGGTGACAGGGTATGGCTGTCCACACGTAATCTCCGGTTGAAGGTGCCCACCATGAAGTTTGCTCCAAGATTCATTGGTCCTTACCCTGTGCTACAAGTCCTAAATCCTGTGGTCTGTAAGCTGGGTTTACCTTCTCACCTACGTATACCAAATGCCTTCCATGTTTCTCTTCTTCGTCCTCTTGTCCTTAATCGTTTTCATTCAAAGACCTCTAGCCCCACCTCTGTGCAGACTGAAACAGGAACAGACTTCGAGATCAAAACTATTCTAGACTCTCGGTACCTTCACAAGAATCTGCAATATCTGGTGGAGTGGAAAGGATATGGTCCTGAGGAGAGAAGTTGGATAAAGGCTTCTGAGGTCTCGGCTCCTCGACTAATCCGGATTTTCCATTCTAGACACCCTACGAAATCAGGAAAGTGTCCAGGGGCCACTCCTAGAGGAGGGGGTACTGTCACAGCGCCGCCGCGGTCTCCATACTTACCCCTCCGGGCGCGCTGGGTCTCCGTGCGGCCGTCTTTGCTGGCGGTTCCCGGCGTCCAGCGCTCTGTCCGTCCAGCGTGTGCGCTCGACGTCCACGGGAGGTGCGGGTGATGTCATCGGTACCTCCACCAATCAGGCCCTGGCGGTAAGTTCAAATTCAGATGCCGGGCAATGCTCCGGCGCCTGAGTATCATCGTTGCTGCGACTGTGGTGGTGATCTCCAGAGCTCCCGTTCCTCCGTGCTTCCCAGCACCTCCGTGCCTCAGCATCTCCATGCTTCCCAGCACCTCCGTGCCTCAGTACCTCCGTGCCTCAGCACTCAGCATCTCCGTGCCTCAGCACCTCCGTGCCTCAGCACTCAGCACGTCCGTGCCTCAGCATCTCCGTGCTTCCCAGCACCTCCGTGCCTCAGCACTCAGCACCTCCGTGCCTCAGCACTCAGCACCTCCGTGCCTCAGCACTCAGCATCTCCGTGCCTCAGCATCTCCGTGCCTCAGCACCTCCATGCCTCAGCACTCAGCACCTCCGTGCCTCAGCACTCAGCACCTCCGTGCCTCAGCACCTCCGTGCCTCAGCACTTAGCACCTCCGTGCCTCAGCACTCGGCACCTCTGTGCCTCCAACACCACTGTGCGTCCAGCACCTTCGTGCCTCCAGCACCACTGTGCCTCCAAGCATCTCAACGTCTCTAAGCGCCTCAGCGCCTTCAAACACCTCAGTAACTCTAGTATTTCGGTGCCTCCAGCACCTCCATGCCTCAGCACCTCCATGCCTCAGCACTCAGCACCTCCGTGCCTCAGCACTCAGCATCTCCGTGCCTCAGCATCTCCGTGCCTCAGCACCTCCGTGCCTCAGCACTTAGCACCTCCGTGCCTCAGCACTCGGCACCTCTGTGCCTCCAACACCTCTGTGCCTCCAGCACCTTTGTGCCTCCAGCACCACTGTGCCTCCAAGCATCTCAACGTCTCTAAGCACCTCAGCGCCTTCAAACACCTCAGTAACTCTAGTATTTTGGTGCCTCCAGCACCTCAGTGCCTCCAGCACCCCAACATCGCTCACAGTAAGCTTTTGGTACTCTCCACCCATTCATCAGCACCTTTTCAAGTCTTGTCTTTCAGGAGACCTTCAAGCATTCACCCGTGCCTCCTGCCTACCGTCCTAATCCTGTATGAGGAAGACCTACATCCGACCATCTCTACTGCGACCCAGTAGCGGTTCCTCTTCCCGGTCACCAGAAGAAACCCCGAGTCCACAACACTTCCAAACCAGGTCAGTGATACCCCCTTTCCCTTCTCTGCTCCAAATTATACATATTGAGATTTCTTAGTCTTTCTGGGTATGTTTTGTGGTTTAGGCCATACACCATTTTAGTTGCCCTTCTTTGTACGGTCTCTAATGTATTAATATACTTTTGAAGATATGGCCTCCAGAATTGAACACAGTTTTCTATATGAGGCCGTACCAATGACCTATACAGTGGCATTATTACTTCTTTCTTTATGCTGCTGATTCCTCTCCCAATGCAGCCAAGCATCTCACTAGTCTTCCTCATTGCTTTGTTACGTTGCATACCTGCCGTTAAGTCACCTGAAATAGTGACTCCTAGATCCCTTTCCTCCTGAGTAGTTTCCAGTGTAGTGCCATTAATACTATATTTAGCCTTTGGATTTTTGAGACCCAAGTGCATGATTTTGCATTTTTTGGCATTATACTGTAATTGCCACACTCTTGACCATTCCTCTAGTCTACCTAGATCCTCAATCATTTGTTTTCCCCTCCTGGTGTGTCTACCCTGTTGCATACCTTTGTGTCATCTGCAAAGAGGCATACTTTTCCTTTAATGTCATTTGCAATGTCACCAATAAAGATATTAAAAAACACTGGTCCAAGTATGGATCCCTGGGGTACTCCACTAGTAACATTTCCCTTCTGTGAATAAACTCCATTTACTACAACTCTCTGTTTTCTATTCTGCAACCAAGATCTTATCCATTCAACAATCTTAGCACCCAATCCCAAGCTTTCAAGTTTATTTAGCAGTTTGCGATGTGGGACAGTATCAAAAGCCTTACTAAAGTCTGGATAAGCTATATCCACGGCTCTACCTTTATGCATCAAATTAGTCACACAGTCAAAAAAGTCAATAAGGTTTGTTTGACATGATCTCCCCCCAGTGAATCCATGCTGTTTGGGATCCTGTAAATTGCTAGATTTGAGATAATCTACAACTCTTTCTTTTAAGAGTGTTTCCATCCATTTCCCTACTACTGATGTAATACTCACTGGTCTGTAGTTGTTTGCCTCTTCCTTGCTTCCACTTTTGTGCAGTGGGACTAGGGTCGCTCTTTTCCAGTCCTCTGGAAATACTCCTGAAGCTAATGACTGGTTGAATAATTCTGTTAATGGTGCTACCAGCACTTCTTTAAGCTCTTTTAGTATCCTTGGATGTATCCCATCTGGCTCCATAGATCTGTCCACTTTCAGCTTTGAGAGTTCTGTTAGGACCTTCTCCTCTGTAAATGTACTTCTTTCATTTTCCTGACTATCCCTGCAACTTAACTGTGGCCCTTTCCCCTCTCTTTCAGTAGTGAATACTGAGCAAAAATTATTAAGACGATCTGCTATTACATTGGGGGTCATTCCGACCCGATCGCTCGCTGCAGTTTATTGCAGCACAGCGATCGGGTCAGAACTGTACATGCACCGGCGCATGCCGGACGGCCGAAGGCCATCGGTCCCTAGCGATCGCCTCTGCCTGATTGACAGGCAAAGGTGGCCGCTGGGCGGGAGGGGGTGGCATGTCAGTGTTTGGGGCGTTTTGGGGTGCGATCCGGCCAATGCAGACATGGCCGGACCAAGCGGGGGCGGGCCACAGTGGCTGCGTGACATCACATGCAGCCGATGCGACCAGGGGCAGCGAAGAGGTTCTCCCGGCCAGCCGCAGGAGCTGCGCTGGCCGGGAGTTACTCCTCAAATGCAAAAGCATCACCGCTGTGCGATGCTTTTGCATATCTGCGGGGGAGGGCACTGACATGCGGGGCGGACTAGCCCTGTGCTGGGTCCCCCCCAGCATGTCTGAGTGCCTAATCGTAGCTGTGCTAAATTTAGCATAACTACGATCAACTCGGAATGACCCCCATTGTCTC
The DNA here is from genome assembly GCF_028390025.1 of Pseudophryne corroboree. Lineage (NCBI taxonomy): Eukaryota > Metazoa > Chordata > Amphibia > Anura > Myobatrachidae > Pseudophryne > Pseudophryne corroboree. The sequence goes on from NC_086447.1 coordinate 213,226,309, forward strand.
CCTCAACAAGACTCCCAGTCTCTGTCTTTATTTTTAGATAATCGCCCGGCTTGCGAATCCACACAACAGCTATCAGGTCTGAATAACCCTCAGTGTCAATTCAGTCTGCCCTGTGATGTAATTGGATAGGAGTGGGATCTCTGAGTGGTACAAATTGCACAGGGGGAATTCTACTAATTCCTTTGGAGAAACATGCACAATTCTGCAGCAAAATGCAGAATGAGGCAAATATTCCATGGAACAGATTTAAAAATGTTACTAATCTCTAATAAGGCAGCAGGGACGTGCGGCATGATTTTAGCAATGGTGCAACAAAATACCAAGCAAATTTCACAAGTCTACCTGGAGAGTGTAGTTCAGAACAGAATGACAGAATTATGCTAATCATTTATAGCTAATAGACTTATTTTGTTATTACTGTACAACAAAAAGAAATATTCCTGCTTTGATAATACTGTCTTTCTTTTAATGTCACAGAGCATATAGGGATTCAAATGAAACCTAATTTTCATGTGCTAACAATTAGCCAATAAATAAGAAGCATAATGGTTACACATTAAATATAATAATTCCACCGTGACCTATTTACATCCATATTCATTACATTTCTGTGGTAGGGGACTAGGGGTGAAACAAAGATCACTATGCAACAACCTGAAATGACAGTGTAAAAGCATATTGTCTGGGTGCCCCTGAACCGAGGACTCCTTGCTAATGTTGAAGCTACCTCTACATTATTTATAGCAGCATTAAAGTAAATATCTATATAATTAGCCATATTTGCATATGTCCTTTAATCACATGTACAGCCAAAGGGGTCAACATTGGAATTAATATATTCTACTCTCATCCAAGCTTACATTTTAATTAATAAATGATGAAGAGGAAAAAGAAACTGAAAACAAAAAGCATAGGCAGTGACTCAGGGGCATATTAAGAGAGGAGGAGGTCCGTGTGCAGTTTCTGTCCAGGCCCCCTCCTCTCTAACAGGCAGTCCAGGCCCCCTCCTCTCTAACAGGCAGTCCAGGCCCCCTCCTCTCTAACAGGCGTGGCGTCCATCTTCCTGGTCATTTTTCCTACTGCTCATGTGCAAAATGCAGGGAAAATGGCCACTGCAACATTTTTCCCGGAGACCTGCTCACCACCTTGTGCTCAGAGTCACTGTCACTGCCACTGCTGTGAGACTCCTGGGAGGTAAGTATTGCAATAATAGGTGCTGGGTGTGTGGTATGGGCCACTCTTGACCCAGGGGCCCATATGTATTGCACACACTGCACCCATCATAGATACACCACTGCACTGACTGCACAGGATCTACCCAGTTCTAGTGCAGCCAGTGCATTCATTTATATCAAGCCTGCACACTCTGCAGCCCCTTACAATTGGATATTAACAGACAGGCTAAGGGATAAGAGGCCCCTGCTCACAATGGCAAATAGGAGTTTCATACATGAAGGCAAATAACACATACTGCTTATTGTTCCAGCCAGATTGGAGATTAATGGCACTATCTTTTTCTATACATAAGATTATTATTATTATTATTAAATTTTATTTATAGGGCGCCACAAGTGTTTCGCAGCGCCGTACAAAGGACAGTACAGGGAGACAAAACTTAGCATAACAGTAAATAAATAACAAAAATGGAGTGCAGGTAACAAAGAGCAACACAAATCTCAAAACATAATACAGCTTAGATGTAAGTAGCGAAGGAGTAATCATTGTACTACTTGGGGCTGGCGGCCATAGATAGAGATGAGCCTTTACCAGCAGGAGAGAAAGCAGGTAAAGATGGTCGCTGAGTGAAATGTGTCAAGAAGAGGGTTTAGACAAGAGGAAAGAGGGCCCTGCTCTGAAGAGCTAACAATCTAGTGTGGAGGGGCAACAGACAGATGACATGAGGTGCAAGCAGGTAGAAGCCTGATGGTGGTATGCGAGCAAAGCAGAGATGTCCAAGGCATGGGGCAGGGGGATGGAGGAGCAGCCTAAGGACTAGGTTATGCATTGGAGGGGTACGCTTTGATGAATAGGTGGGTTTTCAATGCCCGTTTGAAGCTTTGCAAGGTCGGGGAGAGTCTAATGGAGCGGGGGAGCGCATTCCACTGAAGGGGTGCAGCACGGGCAAAATCCTGAACCCATGTTACTTTGCCTTGTTGTGGTTTGTTGTACTTTGCCTTATTGTGGTATGTTGTTCTGTAGTACTATTATTACTTATCATCATCATCATCCTCATCATCATCATCCTCATCATCATCAACATTATCATCATCATCATCATCATCATCATCACAGTACCCATCACTATCATCTCCTTCTACTGTTACCTGCTGCTTTGTTATCTTTTTTACCTGTTGATTTCCTATATACGTTATCATTACTGGATTTCTTTTTTGTTTTTCTGTTCTGATGTTTTTCTCTTTCTGTTTTTAACTAATTTGTAAATTTATAGTTTTATCTTATATATACCATGTTACATATCTATCTAGTATGCTTGACTTTGCCAATAAGGCTTTTGAGAAACCAAAATACTTCATAATATAGAAAACATGTGTTTCTCCTATTTAAAATGCATTTTCCATTGAGAAGGGCACACTACACTATGACAGAGTTAATAAATACAGGGGAAAAAATGATGATTCACAGATAATCCACTGTAAGCGACAAACAGGGTTATGCCCAGTCACGAAACACAGCTCTGTGTCTGTATGGAGAGGAGACATTTAAGATAGATTCATTTGTGAAAGTGGAGGCCTGGGGGGTAATTCAGAGTTGATCGCAGCAGCAAATTTGTTAGCAGTTGGGCAAAACCATGTGCACTACGGGGGGGGGGGGGGGGGCAGATGTAACATGCAGATAGAGTTAGATTTGGATGGGTTATTTTGTTTCTGTGCAGGGTAAATACTGACTGCTTTATTTTTATACTGCAATTTAGATTTTAGTTTGAACACACCCCACCCAAATCTGACTCTCTCTGCACATGTTATATCTGCCCCACCTGCAGTGCACATGGTTTTGCCCAACTGCTGACAAATTTGCTGCTGAATTAGGCCCATGCTTGGATGTAGAGCAATGGCAGGGCCATGATTGATTCAGGGTGGAACATTAATGGGAATGATGCTGTATACCCAAGAAAGGGTCATCTGTATCTGCTGTAAAGTTATGTGCCTCTTTATACACCATTTTTAAACTCTCCGCTGTATATTTAAGTACTCATTTATTTAAGATGAACATTACTATTCTGTTTATTTTACCATGCCGCTGAAATCTAACCTTAAATAATTATATGTCTGATAATGGTACCTCAGTGATCTATCAATGCTTAAGCAGTGGGAATAAGTTGTCACACGCCTCACGTAGACCAATCAGAAGAAGCAGAAGCAGCTTAAAGGGTTCAAGAGATGACAGGATATTTTTTCAGGTGAGTAGATTAAGATCATTGAATAGGGGAACATACATGTCAGTTTTATTAAACACATACTGAAATGATCATTGACAAATGCTCTGAAGGCAATAATGATCGCACAGGTTTGTAATTCAAGTTTTATGATAAAAGACATGCACTTAACCAGAGCATCATATACTTTAACCAGTCCATGGCTACAAACTGATTCATTACCATGACCTAATAAAACAACAGATTAACCAGATCCCCTGCAATGCTGCAATAGAGCAGGAATGGAACGAATCCCAGTGTTTTCTTTTACATATTTTTCCCCTACTCTGGCAGTAATAAAGGTTAATTTTTTTTCTTACAAGCCACTTATAGTTATTTGTCCTCACACAGGAGATCACTCACATTCACTTTATATTTGCACTATACATTTGTATCTTCTTCATGCTTTCCAGTTGATATTATTTTACCTGGTATACTTATTATTCACATCATTATACTAAAGTTCAAGGCTCTTTTAAGGATGAGGTAAAACACAATGGCTTGTTTTAGAGTTGATTGGAAAGATACCTCTTATGTGTATGAGCAAACTCTGCTCACTGGTGTTTCCACACCTCTGAGTTGCACACATCATACCACTAAATGCAACTTTATGTCTAATGCACAGGGAGCAAAAATGTAACAATAATTATTAACTACCTAAAATATTGCATTTGACTCCAAAATAGAAGTATCTCCAAGAGGCAAGCTTAGCGTACATCTGCTGGTCCTTATTGTACTAGGGCAGTGGTTCCCAAACTTGGTTCTCAAGGTACCCCAACAGCCCATGTTTTATTGATGTCCATGGTTGAGCACAGGTGGTTAAATCAAAATGTACTAATTAATTCAACTATGCTCAATTATGGATATCCTTAAAACCTGGACTGTTTAGGTGGCTTGAGGACCAAGTTTGGGAACCCCTGTACTAGGGCATCCATTTTGTACCATAACACAAATCACTTCAAACATAAATACACATTGTATGTTTTTTGGAAGTAGGGAAATATGAGTAGATATATGTGCCAGTATGACCTCATGGCTGCTGCACACAAACTTTACTTGAACTCTCACACTAACTTTCCGCCCCACTATGACAGCTCTAATAAAATACTTTTGTGGCTAGTCTGGGTGAAGAATCATAGTGGAGACTTATTCATACCTGTCTGGGTTTGCACAGCACAAAGGGCTTACCAGGGGACCAGTGAGGGACTTGTGCCATGTGAAACTAGTTAGGTGTATCTGCCTTACAAGATGTTTACAATAAAACAATGGGCCAAATTGTCTGCGTCTATGCCACATATTGCACTTACCAGTGGCAAGAGTTAGACCGATTGGAAATTGGCTTCTCAATATGGATTAGGTGCATAAATGTGTTTTGCACATAACTGGAAAAATGTAATTTTATTTTATGTTATGTTTTTTTTTTTTTAAATGAGCTGGGGGAGAAGGTACCTTTAGGATGGCATTCCTAGCGTCACATGTGGGCACAAAGGATGTCTCTCAGCAAAAGGACCTGCTTTTTCCATATTCTCAGAGGGTGTATAATTCATCATGAACATTTAAAGTGAAGCGACGTCAAACCTTCCTGTCAGACTTCAATAGAGGAGCTCAGTTCTAGGCAAACTTCTAGCAACAAAATAAAAATGTTAAATCACAAAAGTAACAAAGGTAAGAAAACAATGCCCATGAAGCCTCGCTCTCATGATTAGAGTAAGTATTTAGGTTTAAAATGGTAACATTTACATTAATACCAGATTTGGTTGTAGATTGGAAGTAGGTGGCTCCCAGGCTCTGTGTGCCTGCAATACAAAATAGTAGAGTGATATCTTATGCTTACACTTTACTTCAGGGTTCTGAACCAACATTCTATCTACACATTGCGTGGTCATTGGCCCGCACCTGTACAGTAATGTGGTCAATAGGCTAGAATAGCTAAACCCATCTAAAGATGGCAGTAACTATCGCGGCCAAGCTGTGGGAAGGGTAGCCAGGGCCGACAACAGAAGTCTTCACCCATACAGAGATATCTCTGGGGCCCCCTCAGATTATATATATATATATATATATATATATATATATAAAAAGAATCCAATAGAACGCGGCACTCGGAGACAGCAATGATCAAAGTTGAATTTTATGTTTCAAAGTCAACAATTGTTTCGGAGTAACACACTCCGTCGTCAGGATAACATAATATCAGCCAAGTAACAGACAAACAGACACTTACCCCCCTAAATACCTGTAACACCACATTTGCCACAGCCCACCGCGATCACGCCCGCACTCGTGTCCCCGGGCTGACTTCCGCCATGTACTTCCGGTCTCTACGTCAGCCGTCGCCAAGGAAACACAACATGCGTTCCACCCGGCGGCAGCTTGCGTCTCAGCACCGCAGGGTGGCCGGAAGTAGCTTCACAGAGGAAACAGGGGGCTGAAATGAAAGCAGCAGGAGTGTAAGCATTATAGTGAAAAATACAATACAATACATAAAAATAGCACAGATAGAAAGCATATACCATACCCAGAATTACCCCAAAAGATATAGTCATATACAGAATGCTGTTTCAATGTATAATACATATTGCCTTACACTACCGAGTTCCAGTTGATTTTGTCCAACACAACAATTGCCCCGCCCTTATCGGCGGGCCTGATCACAATGTCATTGTAAGATGCGAGGGCTTTGAGAGCCTGAGTTTCCACTTTAGACAAGTTGAATTTCATCTTCGCGGGAGCAGATGTAAATTTAGTAATTGAGTCATCAAGGAGTCTATGAAAAGACTTCAGCGAAGCTTTTGTAGATACCGGATCAAAATTTGATCTTGGGGAGCGTTTCAAGAAATTAGAGAAAATCGAGGAATCCATACCATCTTGTGAATGCTGGAAATATTCATTAAGTCTTAATTTACGAGAGAAGGCATGGAGGTCCTCAGACCAATTGAAGGAATCATACAGATTGGTTGGAACAAAACTCAGTCCCTTGCTCAGAACTGAAATTTGAGCCTCATCCAATGTCCGCTGAGAAAGATTAAAGATTAATGCTGTTGTTGTTGTTGTTTCAGAGTTACGGCCCTTACACCTTTTGTTCTGGCCACCCCTGCGGGTGGCAGAGATGTTGTAGGGTTTGAAATTGCCCGGGTGTGTTCTCCCAAAGGGGCATTCCTATTAGCTGCAAATTCATCACCTTCAGAGGCCGCAAACTCACTATCGGAGCTTGAATGAGGCATGTTCTTAGCCTGGGCTGGAGATTTTTTATGCCACGGTCTTCTTGCTCTCGGAAATTTTCGGGGTGCATTGGAGGGTTCACCCCCAGACAGCCAGCGGTACACCTGGTAGTCTTCATAGTCCGCATCAACGGACATTTTTTTATTTCTCTTAAATTTGAGCAGATCTTTTTTGTACTGGAGGCACTGTGATTCCAGTTTTCTCATCCAATCCTGAGACGTATCCTCTTCCAAGGTCTTAATATGATCTTGTTCAAATACATTGATTTTGGATCTGGTAGCTGTTAATTCTTGATTTGCTTCATCAATTACTAAAATCATCAGATCGAACGCGCACTTATTAAGTATCGCTATCCATTTGCGTACAAATGCTGGGTTGTTCCGTCCGATCGTTGGAACATTACGGACCCTGAATCCTCTCGGGATTTTATGTTCCCTAAAATATTCAGAAAGAGATGTTGCATGCAACAGATAGTCGATCTCTCTGCGCTTCAATCTCCAGAATTGATGAAATAAAGTCTCAGCATTATGTGTAATATCCAAGTCATCCACAGGTTCTTTGGTCAGGATTTGGTTAATCTCTGTTTCAGAGAAACTAAACGTCTCACCCATATCCATGATCCTCGTAAAAAAACGGCAACCAGGGGCATCATGGGAGGTAGATGCTGTATCTTCCATACTCCAACAAAATTAAAATTAAAATAGAGAATGAGAGGCTGTAGTAGTTACCAAACAAAAAGAACCAGCCAGGGTGCCATGCAACGGGTGCTTAAATGGAAAGCACTACCATATGAATACAGCAGCAGCCGGCACTCCTGAAGTCTGTACAGCGTGCTCAGGTGCCAGGGTCAAATTAATAAAGAATCCAATAGAACGCGGCACTCGGAGACAGCAATGATCAAAGTTGAAGTTCAACAATGATCAAAGTTGAAAGGAAGAGGTTTAGAAATTGAGTCATCAAGGAGTCTATGAAAAGACTTCAGCAAAGCTTTTGTAGATACCGGATCAAAATTTGATCTTGGGGAGCGTTTCAAGAAATTAGAGAAAATCGAGGAATCCATACCATCTTGTGAATGCTGGAAATATTCATTAAGTCTTAATTTACGAGAGAAGGCATGGAGGTCCTTAGACCAATTGAAGGAATCATACAGATTGGTTGGAACAAAACTCAGTCCCTTGCTCAGAACTGAAATTTGAGCCTCATCCAATGTCCGCTGAGAAAGATTAAAGATTAATGCTGTTGTTGTTGTTGTTTCAGAGTTACGGCCCTTACACCTTTTGTTCTGGCCACCCCTGCGGGTGGCAGAGATGTTGTAGGGTTTGAAATTGCCCGGGTGTGTTCTCCCAAAGGGGCATTCCTATTAGCTGCAAATTCATCACCTTCAGAGGCCGCAAACTCACTATCGGAGCTTGAATGAGGCATGTTCTTAGCCTGGGCTGGAGATTTTTTATGCCACGGTCTTCTTGCTCTCGGAAATTTTCGGGGTGCATTGGAGGGTTCACCCCCAGACAGCCAGCAGTACACCTGGTAGTCTTCATGGTCCGCATCAACGGACATTTTTTTATTTCTCTTAAATTTGAGCAGATCTTTTTTGTACTGGAGGCACTGTGATTCCAGTTTTCTCATCCAATCCTGAGACGTATCCTCTTCCAAGGTCTTAATATGATCTCGTTCAAATACATTGATTTTGGATCTGGTAGCTGTTAATTCTTGATTTGCTTCATCAATTACTAAAATCATCAGATCGAACGCGCACTTATTAAGTATCGCTATCCATTTGCGTACAAATGCTGGGTTGTTCCGTCCGATCGTTGGAACATTACGGACCCTGAATCCTCTCGGGATTTTATGTTCCCTAAAATATTCAGAAAGAGATGTTGCATGCAACAGATAGTCGATCTCTCTGCGCTTCAATCTCCAGAATTGATGAAATAAAGTCTCAGCATTATGTGTAATATCCAAGTCATCCACAGGTTCTTTGGTCAGGATTTGGTTAATCTCTGTTTCAGAGAAACTAAACGTCTCACCCATATCCATGATCCTCGTAAAAAAACGGCAACCAGGGGCATCATGGGAGGTAGATGCTGTATCTTCCATACTCCAACAAAATTAAAATTAAAATAGAGAATGAGAGGCTGTAGTAGTTACCAAACAAAAAGAACCAGCCAGGGTGCCATGCAACGGGTGCTTAAATGGAAAGCACTACCATATAAATACAGCAGCAGCCGGCACTCCTGAAGTCTGTACAGCGTGCTCAGGTGCCAGGGTCAAATTAATAAAGAATCCAATAGAACGCGGCACTCGGAGACAGCAATGATCAAAGTTGAAATTCAACAATGATCAAAGTTGAAAGGGCCGTAACTCTGAAACAACAACAACAGCATTAATCTTTAATCTTTCTCAGCGGACATTGGATGAGGCTCAAATTTCAGTTCTGAGCAAGGGACTGAGTTTTGTTCCAACCAATCTGTATGATTCCTTCAATTGGTCTAAGGACCTCCATGCCTTCTCTCGTAAATTAAGACTTAAGGAATATTTCCAGCATTCACAAGATGGTATGGATTCCTCGATTTTCTCTAATTTCTTGAAACGCTCCTCAAGATCAAATTTTGATCCGGTATTTACAAACGCTTCGCTGAAGTCTTTTCATAGACTCCTTGATGACTCAATTACTAAATTTACATCTGCTCCCGCGAAGATGAAATTCAACTTGTCTAAAGTGGAAACTCAGGCTCTCAAAGCCCTCGCATCTTACAATGACATTGTGATCAGGCCCGCCGATAAGGGCGGGGCAATTGTTGTGTTGGATATACAGTATTATAGAGAAGAGATCTACTCTCAATTGGCCGATACGGAAGTCTACCAGAGGTTGTCAACTGACCCTACTTGCAGGTTTCAAAAAGAACTTGAAGGGATTCTCAAATCAGCGAAAGAGTCTGGTAAACTCCCTGATAAAGTTTATAAAGCCTTAACCATTAAGCATCCTAAAGTTCCCATTTTATATACGTTGCCTAAACTACACAAGAATTCTGAAACCCCTCCCGGACGCCCAATTATCTCGGCCCCAGACTCATTGTATCGGTCGGTGACCCAGTTGTTGGATTCCATTCTCCAGCCCTTACTCATCCATCAGAACTCCTTTTTGAAGGACACTACATCTTTTCTTACAAAGATCCAGGGCTTTACGAATATCCCTGCTGGAACTTTATTATGTTGCTTAGATGTATGTAGCCTTTATACGGCAATACCGCATGCTGAAGGCCTTCAGGCTATGAAGAAGTTTCTGTTGGCTGAACTCTCGCCGCATTTATTTGATCATGATTTATTTTTGTCTTTACTTGAGTTAACACTTAAACGTAATTATTTTTTGTTTGATGGTTTTTTCTTTTTGCAGCGTAGAGGATGTGCGATGGGGTCCCCTGTGGCCCCGTCATATGCTAATATTTTCATGTTCGATCAAGAACTTGAAATTTTCTTTGAGAATTCGGATATTGGCGACAATATTCTGATGTATTGTCGCTTTATAGACGATATCTTTCTGCTATGGGCAAGGGGCGAAGATTCTTTTGTGAATTGCATTGATAGGATTAATGGTTCTGAGTCCTCTATCAAGTTTACATATGCCTTTAGTAATGAGGAAGTACATTTCTTAAATGTAAAAATTAAGTTACTTGAGGGCCAATTGTGTACAGAGGTGTTCCACAAGCCCACAGAACGTAATACTCTCCTGTTGGCTTCAAGCCAGCATCCAGAGACGCTTAAGAGGGGGCTACCGCATTCACAGATGATGCGAGTGGCGCGGATTGCTTCAAATCCGTCCACTATTCCTGGTGAGCTTGATTCACTGATTGAGAAGTTTGTCTCTCGTGGATATAACTCCAGTATTCTTAAAAGTTAAAAAGAAGAAGTGCTAAAAATGTCTCGCCAATCTCTTCTAGATCCGACTATTAAACATCTCACCAATAGGATTCCGTTTCCCAGTGACTTTACCACTTCTAGCCCTATTATTAGGAGAGCAACTAAGGCGTTATGGCCAATTGTCTCCTCTGACCCTGAACTTAAAGTTTTTCATAGATCCACTCCTCTGATGTCCTTCCGTCGTGGTAGAAACATCAGGGACAGAGTTGTTAGAACAGACATTACTGGTATGGGTAAAATCAATAATCCTAATGTATGTTTTAAAGCACCTGGCTGCTACCGGTGCAGTGGCTGCACTACTTGCAGGTATATGTTACACTGTAAAACATTCAAACACCCCCACTGTAATAAACAGTATGATATTAGGTTTGTGTTAACATGCTCTACATCTCATGTGGTATATATCATTGTCTGCCCATGTGGTTTACATTATGTAGGTCAGACAATTCGTAAATTTTCTGAACGCATGGCGGCACATCGATCCGCCATCAAACTGATTCTGGAAGGAAAGAGTATAGACCAACCAGTTGCGAAACACTTTAAGGAGTCAGGGCATACTTTAGACTCTCTCTGATATTTCATGATTGACCATGTCCCCCTTAGTTTGAGGGGAGGGGATAGAGCTAAATATTTACTTGTCAAAGAAGCTAGATGGATTACTAGACTAGGAACTACGTTTCCGGGTGGATTAAATGAAAAAATCAACTGGAACTCGGTAGTGTAAGGCAATATGTATTATACATTGAAACAGCATTCTGTATACGACTATATGTTTTGGGGTAATTCTGGGTATGGTATATGCTTTCTATCTGTGCTATTTTTATGTATTGTATTGTATTTTTCACTATAATGCTTACACTCCTGCTGCTTTCATTTCAGCCCCCTGTTTCCTCTGTGAAGCGACTTCCGGCCTCCCTGCGGTGCTGAGACGCAAGCTGCCGCCAGGTGGAACGCATGTTGTGTTTCCTTGGCGACGGCTGACGTAGAGACCGGAAGTACATGGCGGAAGTCAGCCCGGGGACACGAGTGCGGGCGTGATAGGGGTGGGCTGTGGCAAACGTGGTGTTACAGGTATTAATGGGGGTAAGTGTCTGTTTGTCTGTTACTTGGCTGATATTATGTTGTCCTGACAACGGAGTGTGTTACTCCGAAACAATTGTTGACTTTGAAACATAAAATTCAACTTTGATCATTGCTGTCTCTGAGTGCCGCATTCTATTGGATTCTTTATTAATTTGACCCCGGCACCTGAGCACGCTGTACAGACTTCAGGGGTGCCGGCTGCTGCTGTATTCATATATATATATATATATATATATATACACAAAAACAACAAGGGGGGGCCTAAAGCGCCATGGTATATGACCATATGTGATCACACGTAACAAGGTCTATTAAAACACTCCCCTCAAATCAAAAATAGGGGTGTCAGCTAGTACCCTAAGTGTAGAAGGTGATGGTGAGTCACCTATATATTAAAATGTATAAAAAGTGGATAGGGTATTTAAAGTGACCTACAGTGTATTACCTTCATAAATTACCATATATGGATATAAATATGTAAAAAATTATTTTTCAAAAAGAATAAAAAACAAACTAAAATGTCACAGAGAAAATGTGCAATGGAAACAAGCATTCAATAAGTAAAAAAGGGGTTGACAAAGTCTATATGACAAAACGCGTTGGGGCCCTTGACTCAACCTCACTGCTGAAAGATTATTATTATCCTTTATTTATATGGCGCCTCAAGGGTTCCGCAGCGCCCAATTACAGAGTACATATGCACATAATCAAAACAGGAAAACAGTGACTTACAGTTGAAGACACTATAGGACAAGTACAGGGTAACTAAGCATAATTACACCAGTAAATGACATAGAGATAATTATCAAGGTGGCCAAAAACTGCGGGATTTGGGCAGTTGAGGATTATTAAAGAAAGAAAAGTATAAGTACATGAGGGAAGAGGGACTTACTCGTGAGAGCTTACATTCTAAGGGGTGGGGTAGACAGACAGGGGTGACACAGATGGGGTAGATAAGATAGAAAGATAAGCTTCTTCTTTTTATCTTTTATTGTCTCTTTTTTCATTGTCCATTCTATATGCTATTTTAGTCTTTTTATAAATCTGAAATAATTTTTCCTTTTTTATTATTGAATGCTTGTTTCCATTGTACATTTTCTCTGTGACATTTTAGTTTGTTTTTTACTCTTTTTGAAAAATACATTTTATACGTAGTTACATCCATATGTGGTCATTTGCTAAGGTAATAACACTGTAGGTCACTTTAAATACCCTATCCACTTTTTATACATACATATATATATATATATATATATATATTTATATAAACATGTGTGTATTTATTTATTTGTGCTATATAAGAAACTTAAAATATATATATATTTATACAAATATATAAATATGTATATCTCTCCTTCTCCCCCCCCGCCCCACACCACAGTCTGCGTCTCCCTCTCTCCTTCCTCCCACACACCCCACATTCTGTCTATCCCCAATGACTCCATGCTACATTCCCAGCTCCCCCAACCCATCCCACATCTGTGTATCCCCTCACCAATCCACTCCTACCCTGGGGAAATACTCACCTGCGCAGCACTCCCCAGACCCGAACACCGCAGCAGACCCTACCAGAAGAGGCCAGTGCAGGGCATGGGAATCCTGGCTGCTGCAACTGCCTGCAACAGAGCAGAACCCAGAAGAGTGGACGCACACTCGCTCCGCACAGTCACTGTGTGTGAGAGGCTCCTGTCACTCTGAGGCTGTGGCCACACCACCTACAGCTCGCTGCCCTATTTGGACAAGATGGCTCACATCCCTGCCAGGTACTTATCAGCATATACTTGTAACCCCCTGTCGCCGGCCCTGAGGGTTGCTTTCCGGAAATTGGTACATCTTCTAGCATAGCAGCCCCCACAGAAACCTATGAGGGCTGATTTCCAAATGAAAGCATAGGGACAGCAGCAGATATCGGCTTTACACATCCCACAGGCACTCCTTCATACAGGCCGTGGATTGGAATCATCTGACAACGGCTGTTTCTGTGGATTTCTTGCAAATAATTGCTAGCAAATATGCCCCTATGTGCGACAAGTGAGTATTTTATACTCACTTATGTTAGTTCTGCAGGATTACTGACTGGGAGCCAGTTTTCCGATTAAGCTGAGTGATTTGGGAATTAAAGACTAAAAAGCTGTACATAATGTTATTCCACCACTGATATCCTGCTGCTCAGTGTAAACTTGCAAAATAATTGATACATCCTAATTAGGTCAATTTATTTTTACACTTTCATTCATTTGCAGCATGCTCAACTTCTGAATGTTTTCAAGGAGCTATAATAATGATCTCTTTGAAACAGCGCAGTACTGTACTGCATATACGGGCATGTATTTATCAAAATCATTTTTACTAAAAAAAATGTAAAAACCTTTTTCACATTATTTTATTATCACCTGAATGTACTAAAGGGCAGTTGTAGGAGAATTCACAAAATTATCCTCCAAGCCTTTAAATATACATATTTTTTAGTAGTCAGATAGCAATTTCCATACTTGTAGTGGGAAGTGTGATCTGCCCAAATGTATTAAAATTAAATTGTGTAAAAATAACGAAAGGAGCCCAGTTACAATAACTCTGGGGGGTATTCAATTAGCTGCAGTTATATACCGCGGCTTATTGTCTCGCTGGGGCTATTCGATTATCCCCGATAAGCCAGCGTGGGCCACAGTTTATTGGGGATTTTGTTTCACCTGCCTCACTATACCTGTGTGTTTTCATAAGAATTTTTTTTTTTTTTTTTTTACAGGCGACCAAATTGGATAGCCTGTAAAAACATACTGATAAAAAATCACAAAAAACTTCAGCAAAACCAGAGCCAGAAGCTGCACTGTGAGCGGTCTTCCCAGCTCTCTGTGGGACCAGACCGGCTCACCGGACTATCAGCCCTACTGGCACATGCCAGAAGTGCCAGGTGGGCAGTCTAGCCCTGGTTTAGAGGTTGGACTTTTTATGTATAATCATTATTAGCATGACAAAGTGATGTTGTAATGTCAAAGTGAGGATAGATGAGGGACAGGTTGAGACAAGGGGTGGGTGGGTGGGGCAGACCGGAAAAGCCTAGACACTTAATCTAACAATGCCCGCCAAAGTTAAAAGATACATGTCGGGCAGTGATCCTTTATAGACCAATATGAGTAAGAGGCACTACGGGCCTTATTTAGTTCTGTTCGTAGATGTGCTAAATTTAGCACACCTATGACCAGTTTCTCAGACATGAACGGGTGCAAAAGCATCGCACGGAGGTGATGCTTTTGCACCCGGCGAGAAGCTCCCTGCCTGCGCAGCTCCTGCGCACTGGCAGGGAGCTACCCGCCGCGTCCCGGGTCGCAGTGGCTGCGTGTGACATCACACAGCCACTGCGGCCTGCCCCGCAATGGTCCAGACATGCCTGCGTTGTCCGGACCGCGCCACACCAATGGCGTTCTAACACCGTTGGCACACCGCCTCCCGCCCTGCGACCGCCTGTGCCTGTCAATCAGGCAGAGGCGATCGCAGCCCTGAGATGCTTTTAGCATCTCACTGGGCTCCTGGGGTTTGCACTTGCAGTGCGCCAACTGCGCGAGCGCACTCCACAAAGAAATTCAGACTGCAATCGTTGCAGCGATCCAGTCTGAATTACCCCCCCATGTCATAATCATTACAAAATAGGTTGTGCATTGATATCTGTGACTCACAAGAGCCAAACTCTATCAACAACAATTCTGAGCTGTGGAGCATACTTGTGATATATTCCATATAATATGTATGCCATGTCTGTAAGCCCAGGGCGGTGGAGTCCCTCCAAGATGTCACATTCTGATACAGTACATTGTGTCACTACAGAAGCTCAGCATTTGGTGATGGGAAGTATTAGTGCTGTCACTGGCCTACTCCGAATGAGGTCCTGGTTTCTGATTAGATAACTACTAGGCTGCTCCTCCCCTGGGGGAGATGTACTAAGCCTTGAAAAGTGATACATTTCACAGTGATAAAGTACCAGCCAATCAGCTCCTAACTGTCATGTTACGGGTTGTGTTTGAAAAAATAAGATTTTACTCACCGGTAAATCTATTTCTCGTAGTCCGTAGTGGATGCTGGGAACTCCGTAAGGACCATGGGGAATAGCGGCTCCGCAGGAGACTGGGCACAACTAAAGAAAGCTTTAGGTCACCTGGTGTGCACTGGCTCCTCCCACTATGACCCTCCTCCAAGCCTCAGTTAGGACACTGTGCCCGGACGAGCTGACATAATAAGGAAGGATTTTGAATCCCGGGTAAGACTCAAACCAGCCACACCAATCACACCGTATAACTCGTGATACTATACCCAGTTAACAGTATGAATATAACTGAGCCTCTCAACAGATGGCTCAACAATAACCCTTTAGTTAGGCAATAACTATATACAAGTATTGCAGACAATCCGCACTTGGGATGGGCGCCCAGCATCCACTACGGACTACGAGAAATAGATTTACCGGTGAGTAAAATCTTATTTTCTCTGACGTCCTAGTGGATGCTGGGAACTCCGTAAGGACCATGGGGATTATACCAAAGCTCCCAAACGGGCGGGAGAGTGCGGATGACTCTGCAGCACCGAATGAGAGAACTCCAGGTCCTCCTCAGCCAGGGTATCAATTTTGTAGAATTTAGCAAACGTGTTTGCCCCTGACCAAGTTGCAGCTCGGCAAAGTTGGAAAGCCGAGACCCCTCGGGCAGCTGCCCAAGATGAGCGCACCTTCCTTGTGGAATGGGCTTTTACAGATTTTGGCTGCGGTAGTCCAGCCGCAGAATGCGCCAGCTGAATTGTGCTACAAATCCAGCGAGCAATAGTCTGCTTAGAAGCAGGAGCATCCAGTTTGCTGGGTGCATAATACAGGATAAACAGCGAGTCAGTTCTCCTGACTCTAGCCGTCCTGGAAACATAATTTTTCAAGGCCCTGACTACGTCCAGTAACTTGGAATCCTCCAAGTCCCTAGTAGCCGCAGGCACTACAATAGGTTGGTTCAAGTGAAAAGCTGATATCACCTTAGGGAGAAACTGGGGACGAGTCCTCAATTCTGCCCTATCCATATGGAAAATCAGATAAGGACTTTTATATGACAAAGCCGCCAATTCTGATACACGCCTGGCCGAAGCCAAGGCCAATAACATGACCACTTTCCGCGTGAGATATTTTAGATCCACGGTTTTTAGTGGCTCACACCAATGTGATTTTAAGAAACTCAACACCACGTTGAGAACCCAAGGTGCCACTGGAGGCACAACCGGGGGCTGAATATGCAGCACTCCTTTTACAATGTCTGAACTTCAGGTACTGAAGCTAGTTCTTTCTGGAAGAAAATCGACAGAGCCGAGATCTGTACCTTAATGGAGCCTAATTTTAGGGCCATAGACACTCCTGCTTGTAGGAAATGCAGAAATCGACCTAGTTGAAATTCCTCTGTTGGGGCCTTTTTTGGCCTCACACCAAGCAACATATTTTCGCCATATGCGATGATAATGTTTTGCAGTTACATCTTTCCTGGCTTGAATCAGCGTAGGAATGACTTCCTCCGGAATGCCCTTTTCCTTTAGGATCCGGCGTTCAACCGCCATGCCGTCAAAACGTAGCCGCGGTAAGTCTTGGAACAGACAGGGCCCCTGCTGCCGCAGGTCCTATCTGAGCGGCAGAGGCCATGGGTCCTCTGATATAATTTCTTGAAGTTCTGGGTACCAAGCTCTTCTTGGCCAATCCGGAACCACGAGTATCGTTCTTACTCCTCGCCTTCCTATTATTCTCAGTACCTTTTGTATGAGAGGCAGAGGGGGGAACACATAAACCGACTGGTACACCCACGGTGTTACCAGAGCGTCCACAGCTATCGCCTGAGGGTCCTTTGACCTGGCGCAATATCTTTTATAGGTCCAGATTAAGGCTGGTGGGGTCCAGGGCAATGGAGGTTTTAGGGAGCCCTGCTGCTCATGTCGGTGGCAAAGCCCCCCTTGCGACACAATAACACACATATATGTGGAGGCCCCCTCTACTAATGTCGCTGACAAAGACACAGAAACACATAGATACATGGATACACACCCACACAGACAGAGCAGGTCACTCACGGCAGTGGAGCCCGAGCAGCACACGCCGGCGTCTTCAAGTCACTGGGGTATATGCAATTCACGGCGAATCGCGGCAATTTTTCGCCGTTTTTTAATTCGACTAAATTCGTCAGGTGAATTCCGGAAGGTGGCTTCCGGAATTCACCATATTCAATGAAAAACGGATTCGCCAGAGTCGCGGGCGAAAATCGGCTGATTTGGCGGATTTTGCCGCGATTTTAAAAAACGGTAAAAAACGGGAAAAACCCGAAAAAAAAATGGCGTGGGGTCCCCCCTCCAAAGCAGAACCACAAGTACCAGCATGCGGGAGAAAAACGGGCCCGCTGGTACCTGTAGTACTACTGGGAAAAAAATACCCCCCAAAAAACAGGACACACACACCGTGACAGTAAAACTTTATTACACACTACCGACACACACATACTTACCTATGTTGACACGCTGACTGCCACGGTCTCCGACGATCCGAGGGTACCTGTGAAAAAATGATACTCACCTTCCAGCGTCCAGAGATAAATCCACGTCCAGAGAGATAAATCCACGTACTTGTAAAAAAAAAAGAAAACGCAAATACCCGCTCCATACCGGACTAGAAAGGGGTCCAATGCTTTCACATCAGACCCCTTTCTCCCGAATGCCGGGACATCACGTGACTCCTGTCACTGAAGTCCCTTCAGCCAATCAGGAAGCGCTACTTCCGTGGCGCTCACCTGATTGGCTGTGCGCTGTCTGTACTGTGACAGCACATCGCAAAGCCGCTCCATTACTTTCAATGGTGGGAACTTTGCGGGTAGCGGTGGGGTCACCCGCCGGTCAGCCGCTGACCGGCGGGTGACCTTACCGCTAGCCGCTAAGTTCCCACCATTGAAAGTAATGGAGCGGCTTTGCGATGTGCTGTCACAGTACAGACAGCGCACAGCCAATCAGGTGAGCGCAACGAAGTTGCGCTTCCTGATTGGCTTAGAGACCTTTCTGTGACAGCTGTCACTGACAGGTCTCATTCGTGGAAAGGTGTCCCATGTGTCAGCATGGGACCCCTTTCAGTCCGGCATGGAGCGGGTGTTCGGTTTGTTTTTTTGCCAAGTACGTGGATTTATCTCTGGACCATGGCTGAGGTGAGTTTATTGATCTTTTCTTTTCAGGTATCCGTGGATTCTACATGGAGAAGAGGACCGATGTCGGCGTGTGAACATAGGTAAGTATGTGTGTGTCGACGTATGAAATAAAGTTTTACTGTCGACGGTGTGTGTGTCCTGTTTTTATTTGGGTATTTTTTCCCCAGTAGTACTACAGGTACCAGCGGGCCCGTTTTTCTCCCGCATGCTGGTACTTGTGGTTCTCCAAGTACCAGCTTGCGGGGGAGGCTTGCTGGGACTTGTAGTACTACTGGAAAAAACAATATCTTTTTATTATCACAAAAGGCTATCAGCCCCCCCATCCGCAGCCCATTGGATGGGGGGGGACAGCCTCGGGCTTCACCCCTGGCCCTTGGGTGGCTGGGGGGGGGGACCACTTGATTGAAGGGGTCCCCACTCCCCCAGGGTACCCCGGCCAGGGGTGACTAGTTGGATATTTAATGCCACGGCCGCAGGGCACGGCATAAAAGTGACCCCCGGCTGTGGCATTATCTGTCCAGCTAGTGGAGCCCGATGCTGGTGTTAAAATACGGGGGACCCCTACTCTTTTTGTCCCCCGTATTTTTGGCACCAGCACCAGGCGCAGAGCCCGGTGCTGGTTTTAAAAATACGGGGGATCCCCTGTCAATTTTTTCCCCGCATTTTTAGAACCAGGACCAGCTCGAAGGGCCCGAGGCTGGTTATGCTTTGGAGGGGGGACCCCACGCCATTTTTTTTTATGATTTCACCGTTCCAGCATAAAAAAAAATATATATATTTTAAAAAATATATAAATAATATTTGTGCCTCCAAAAAAAAAAAAAAAAGTACCTAATCCCTTCTAATATAAATAGATCTGCTATTCCCCCAAAAAAAAACACAAAAAAAAACATGTTTAAAAATGTTTTATTTGTTTTCACCCTCCAAAGTGTGGCGGATTGAAAATGACGAATTTGCTGTCTAAAAGCACTGCTGTCGAATTTCCAAACTTGAATTGAATATGCTTTGGTCGAATTGCAGCACTTGTATCATTGCAGAAAAGTCGAATTTGCAAAAATTCGAATTTCAAAAAGTCGAATTTTGAAAGTCCGTTTTTTGGTCGGAAAGCACTGAATTGCATAGGCGATTTTTTTTTTTGGTCGAAAATGACCCGAAATTCGACAATTTCGGGAATTCGACCGCAATTGCATATACCCCACTGTCTTCAATTTTGCTTCCCTATCCCACGACACTAATACCCCTTTCACACCACCAACGCCAGATTCCACCTGGGAATTGGAAACGGGTCCTTCCTGGGTGGGGTCCGGCATTGGACGCTGCTGATGGCTTCCCAGACCCGGCAATATGCCGGGCGGGTTGCCCTAACGGCGGGGGGCGGAGGCGGCACTGGGAGATGAGCTCATCTCTGCACCGCCTCTCCTTGTTGTAGTGAACGGGTCCCGGGTCGCATCGACCCAGGAGCCCGTTTACGCTGCCATTGACCCGGTATTCAACCCGGGAATAACACTGCTTTATTCCCGGGTTGAATTGCCGGGTCAGGCGACCCGTGATTTCGGCAATGGCGCTTTCACACCGCACGCTGACCGCTGGGTTATTTGTGCGGTGTGAAGGGGGTATGACTGTGCAGGAGCTCCTCAGCTGTCACTGTTACTAAACAGCTCAGCTGCTGGAGATTAAAAATGCACTGTGTGGGGACCCTAATATGTTGCCCCTCCCTTAATATGGCCCTGCATATGGCTACCATACATCTGCGACATATTGCTGCTATTTGCCAATATATTTAAAAATCCTGATTCTGAACATGGTCAATTTCCCTAATTCCCCAACAAATCACCAATCATCACATGGTGGATTGTCCTATCTGGCTTTCCTCTATTAAAATATTCCACTATTAAAAGATTATCCTATACATGGATAGCTACATTTGTGAACCAATTTAGGCTGGTGACAAATGTATCCAAGTAAATAAATTATATTACCCATTATTTCGGTTTTTCATTATTACTGCAATTTGTTTTAATTATTTTTCTATTATCTGCACATAATTATAGTAATAAGAGGATGCACCCCAAATGGGTTAGCTACCTACATTTCACCACTAGGGATACGGGAGGTGGAAAAATACAGTAAGCTAATGTCATCATGCTCAGTTTGTCTGATGGCGTTTGCAATCTATATAGGGGCTACTCCAATGTATCATGATTTACTGTAGC
Source organism: Pseudophryne corroboree (assembly GCF_028390025.1). Taxonomy (NCBI): domain Eukaryota; kingdom Metazoa; phylum Chordata; class Amphibia; order Anura; family Myobatrachidae; genus Pseudophryne; species Pseudophryne corroboree. The sequence continues at coordinate 213,247,374 of NC_086447.1, forward strand.
AGTCTCAGTCAGTAGTGCCCAAGCCAGGGCAACACTGGAACATTAAAAACTCTTATGAGTTTGAAAACTGGAGATGAAAGTAATCTTTGAAAAAACTTTCTTGTTTTTTGCTGTCAGCCAGAGTTGTTTTGTTAAATGTAGAAGTTGCCTTATTTGAACTTCCCGTGCCCTGCAACAAACATACAAAATAATGCAAGTAAAAGAAATGAGGATTGGGTTAGATAATTCAAATATTATGAATAAATTATGGATTGCCAAGTTGCGAAAGTAACAGTTAGATAACAGGATAATCAAAGTGTCAGCGGGGAGCCACCGTTGCTGTTTCCTGCAAATACAATAATATGTGTTCCTAATTATGCTGCATATTGTCAGACGGAACACGGAATCCTTCAAATGTTACTGAGTCATTATGCAAGGCTGAAATAAAGACCACAATGCTTTGCAAAAGGTAAATAAAAAACTTGCTGCAGTTTATGGAAAGTGTTTTTTTTGTTTTTGTTTCAGGGTATAGGGAAGATACATTAGTATTTGTACTAAACTTCATGAACTTCTCCAAGCAATGCCCCTTTCACAGCGGCTTGTGAAAGGGTCCTCGAAAAACAAGCCCAGGTCAAGTGACCCGGGAATCCAACTCAACCATCTTGCATGGTTGGACATGGGTAAAGGGACTATGTGATTTGGTAATCTGGGTCACCCGACCCAGGTCCCATTTACAGAATAGGTAAAGCTGGACTCCCTACGATTGGAGGTGATGTTGGCAGAACAGTTCCACCCATGAGTATTGTAAACATCGCCAATCTGGGAATAGTCTAGGTCAGAGCCGTGATGTAAACATGGTTTGTTCCGGGTATAAAACCATTGTTCCAAATCTTTGTTCAGCCCCGGTATTTTGGTGTGAAAGTGATATAATTGAACCATGGTCTCGACAGCCTAGTGAGCCTGGATGATCATGGGAGCTGAGTAGCTTGCATGGGTGGGTATACAGTATATTAATCTGCTTAGAGTTGGGCATTTCCACTTCTTAGGAAATTATGGTTTGAGGGATACAGTTTATTGATGGAGTTCTACTTAACACATGCAGTATGCATGGTTGTGAAAGAGTTGTCATGAGCATTGACATGGACAACTTGCAATTACATGTAATCAGCTTTCTGTTGGACTGTAATTCCAGTCTTCCTCCGTAAGATAATTCTAAAGATTGTAAGTGGAAAGATGGCGATAGCAAGCTTCTCGCTATCATTTATCTAGTGCATTTTATAATATGATAGCTAGAATCTGGTTGCTATGGGAAACTTCTCCTCTTGCCCTCTTTTGATGGTTTGATATTTTTTCCCATAGGAAGAAATAAACCATCGAAGAGATTCCCAGGTTCTCCTAATAAGCGTCAAAGCTAAAAATGTTTTACCAGTTGCATTCACACAAAGCGACCCCATCACTAGTCTGCTTCATTTGTCAGTCACTAAGCTCCTTTACCACAACAGCAAAAATTCCTGGCCTTCCATTCTGATGTAGCTAATTATGTCATAAATTCACACAAATGTAAGGTCACCCTGAGCATGACTGCGCATTAGCTCTTTTGTTCTTGCACTTTTCTAATAGCAGTGTCAAGTTTTCTTTCAAATTTCACACTTCATAAAATGTTTGCTCTGCAACATTGGGATCATCCCTACATGAGACTCCAGCTCCTGCATTAAAAACGCCTTTCCCTTTGAAATCTATATGTGTGCTTAAAGGCGTCAGTACTTATAATAACACTTGTGTGTGCTCAGCCAAATTACCCTACTGCACTCCAATTCTACTGACTTTCAAAACGTAGCTGAAATACTTGAAAAGTGCAGGTGTTAGTGATAGCAATACTTACTTAAAATAACAGAACTTTCCAGTACTCTAGAAAATGAAAGAAAGCAACTGACAATACTTAGATTTTTTTTGACCCACCTTTGACCCATTATGGTCCGGATGTAATGAAGTATGAGTTGTCCAGAGGTGCGGGTTCCAGGCCAAACTTTGAGGTGGTCAACCCACCTCAAAGTCAACTGGACCCCCCACCCCAAAACCACACTTTAGCAATTGAATGGTCTTAGGATGACTGGGCCCAAAATGTCATCTTCAGTAGTAGAGAGGAAAAAAAACTAGTTTCTTTCTACTTTCTAATTATTCCCTGCAAATTCCAAGGGTTGATGTAACAGAGGAGGCATTTGCTAAATGGGCAGTAGTGACAAAAGCACAATTTCTGCACTAATCCCCAAATGTGTGGATGAGCAGTACCAGTAAAGATGGTGACATAATAGTAATTGAATATTCTAGTATGGAAGTGCAACAGGATGAGGGGGATATTTATGCATCTGACTTTAATGAGGATGTTGATGATGAACATTTCATTTGTGTCAAAGATGTAAGTTAGCCACCAGTAGCAGCAGTGTGGAATTATTTTTACCCAAATCCTGACAACATTTGTGAAGGCATCTATAACATTTGAAAGGTCAGAGTTAGTAGAGGTAGAGATATTAACTATCTAGGCACTTCCTCCCTGTTACATCATGTGCAGCAAGTTCATGCAACCTATTTAACAAAATTATAATAATTTCGGAAATAATAACCGTCAGTCCAGTATCAGCTACCAGCAGTTTGGACCACCACATGCACCCTCCACTGCCAGCATCCTCATAACCAACATCTTCATTAATAAACAGAGGTAGTCCTTCCAAAAAATTCTGTGGGGGCCCAAGCAAAACAACACTTTAGCCACAAAAGTGGCAGCCCTGTCACTGAAGTGCTTGGTTTGTTAAACTGTGCATGTCTTTTTAAATTAATATACAACAGAAATGTGGGTGGGAGAGTCCAATTGCATCATGCACCACATGTGGACTAGATTTAGAAGGTAAAGCATGGTATTATCTCCCTACAGTTAAACAATTAGGAAGGGGTGTGGCAGTATGGCTGCCTCATATTTGTTAGTGTAAGGCTGATTTGGAGTTTGCAGCTCTGTAGCGCGAGTAATCCTTGGCTATTAACATAATTTTCTTTTACAGCTTTTTCTCTTCTCAGTTGCTGCAAAACATATAGTTGTGATTTTCTTTCATGTTTTCTAAATAAATCATCAATTTAATTAATTCATAAATTTTAAAAACTTAATCAATTTCAATCAATCAATCAATCAATCAATCAATCCTTTACCTGCCTGCCACTACCTACTCTACCTCCATTTCCCTGTACAGTCCTGGAGCCTCTTGTTTTGAAAACTTTATTTCTATAGGTTTGTATAGTTTATTAAACTGCCAACCTGTCTGTCACTGTTGTGCCACAATGTTTCATAGATGGATGTGCTATATTCCTAAAGTAACTGCCGTGTGTTCGTGCCACTGCTCTGTCGCTTTATTTGGCCAGCTAGCCTTTGGCCTATATTGGTGAACAATATTGTGAGCTGTGAGATAATCGAAATTGATTGGAAATTACTGAAACTTAATGTTATTTAAGTTAATAATACTGCAGGAACAAAAGAAGGCCTAAAATACATGATTTTAGCTGTTTTTAGCACTTTAAAAAAAAACCCAAAACATGTGAGGGTGGTTTTGCCAAACCCAGAAAACAAAATCAAAACACAGAGGGTGGCTTTAGCAAAACCAAAACTAAAACCAAAACACAAGGGCCGGTGCACATCTCTAGTAACAATGGCACTGCAAAGAGAACTAGTGATGAACTGTGTAAACACTTGACACAGACTGTGAGGTGCCGGATACACCACAGAAATCGAGAAATACACCCAAATACTCCTCTTTAAAGCCAAAACACAGTACAAACTCTTATTCCTGCCAAAGCCATTTCTTAAAACTAGCAGTAATCCTACTCCAGTGAGCCCTGCTTTTGATATACTAAATGAGTGTGTGCCACACTAATAAAGTTTATTTTGATTTGATTTCTAGTTAAGCAGTAGTCAGGAGAGTGAGGAAGGTTGCCCAGTCCTTAATTCCATTCCTTTGCCTTTTAATGTGCATAGTGTTTAGGTCTGTGGGGGTTTGTTTTAGTCTCACAATAAGGAAGAAAACACTAGATTGGTTTCCATAGAAAGCAGTAGCTGATTTGGCATAACTTGCGTATTTCACATTCAGTGGTTGGATTGGCTTCAAAGCAGTACTTAAAATAAACCACATCTCCATTTCCCAGTGCAACACCCAATAAAATAATTTCAAGATCTGCAAGTGAGCTACATTTATCAGAGTCAACAGGCCCCAAACATTTACCAAGACAATGGGCCCGATTCTGCTGTGGAAGCAAAAAAAACAAGTAACTGTGCCCCTGGGTAAAACCATGTAGCCAGGGCCGAATTAACAATGGGGCTAATGGAGCTGCAGCTCCAGGCCCACCAGCAAAATAGGCCCACAGCAACTGCGTACTGCTGTGCTGATGTAAATAGGAAAAAAGATTTCCTTATAAAAGCTGGCCAGTGACGCTGTGGTCTAGGGGGCACAGCAGCAGAGCCACCAACAAGCAATTCTGCTCTGTTACTGCCAGCTGCAGGGCACTGGGAGGATCCGTCGGCACTAGGACCCAGCAGCACTGCAGTGTAGAAATGAGTGGGAGGGGACTTGGGCCAGCTTTGCTATCACTGCGTACGCGGCTAATAAAACACAGCGAATAGGGTGCTGGGCAGCCCGGACCACGTCCCAAACCTACCTGGGGCCCATGCTGCATCCCTGGGCTGCTCTGGTGACTCCTGCGGTATTCCTTTCATTAGCGGTTGCAGAAGGACGGGCCTCCCGTTTTACTTTCAATGGGGGAAATTTACTAAGATTCGTATTTTCCCGTTTGAGGTCAAAGTTCAATCACGAATGACATCGAAAGAGTAAATATGCAACTTTTTGAATTGATTACGACTAATTTACTAAGCTGCCGTATTCTGCATTTTCGGGATTTCCGATGTCGATGTCATTCGTTTTTTTAGGCAGTGTTTTACGTGAGTGACTTGTAAAACACTGCCGACTTTAATACAATGAATCTCGGCCGGATCTGAGAGATCCGTGCAGGGCTTCAATGTGCACCTTGTAAAAAAAAAAAAAAAAATGTTTAAACTTAAAAAAAAAATTGCGTGGGGTCCCTCCTCCTAAGCCAAACCAGCCTCGGGCTCTTTGAGCCGGTCCTGGTTGCAAAAATATGGGAAAAAAATTGACAGGGGTTCCCCCATATTTAAGCAACCAGCACCAGGCTCTGCGCCTGGTCCTGGTTCCAAAAATACGGGGGACAAAAAGCGTAGGGGTCCCCCATATTTTTGAAACCAGCACCGGGCTCCACTAGCTGGACAGATAATGCCACAGCTGGGGGTCACTTTTATACAGTGCCTTGCGGCCGTGGCATCAAATATCCAACTAGTCACCCCTGGCCGGGGTACCCTGGGGGAGTGGGGACCCCTTCAATCAAGGGGTCCCCCCCCCCAGCCACCCAAGGGCCAGGGGTGAAGCCCGAGGCTGTCCCCCCCATCCAATGGGCTGCGGATGGGGGGCTGATAGCCTTTGTTGAAAGTAATGAATATTGTTTTTAGTAGCGGTACTACAAGTCCCAGCAAGCCTCCCCCGCAAGCTGGTACTTGGAGAACCACAAGTACCAGCATGCGGCGGAAAACCGGGCCCGCTGGTACCTGTAGTACTACTACTAAAAAAATACCCCAATAAAGACATTACACACACACCTTGAAAGTATAACTTTAATGCATACATACACACCACCATATACACATACTTACCTTATGTTCACACGAGGGTCGGTCCTCTTCTCCAGTAGAATCCATGGTGTACCTGTTGAAAAAATCCTACTCACCAAATCCAGTGTAGAGGGCTCCTCGGATAATCCATTTGTAATCCACGTACTTGTAAAAATAAAAAAACGGGACACCCGACCACGAACTGAAAGGGGACCCATGTTTTCACATGGGACCCCTTTCCCCGAATGCCAGAAACCCCCTCTGACTGATGTCTAAGTGGGTTTCTTCAGCCAATCAGGGAGCGCCACGTTGTGGCACCCTCCTGATCGGTTGTGTGCTCCTGTACTGTATGACAGGCGGCACACGGCAGTGTTACAATGTAGCGCCTATGCGCTCCATTGTAACCAATGGTGGGAACTTTGTTGTCAGCAGTTGACCGAAAGTGACCTCACCGCTGACCTCAAAGTTCCCCCCATTGGTTACAATGGAGCGCATAGGCGCTACATTGTAACACTGCCGTGTGCCGCCTGTCATACAGTACAGGAGCACACAGCCGATCAGGAGGGTGCCACAACGTGGCGCTCCCTGATTGGCTGAAGAAACCCACTTAGACATCAGTCAGAGGGGGTTTCTGGCATTCGGGGAAAGGGGTCCCATGTGAAAACATGGGTCCCCTTTCAGTTCGTGGTCGGGTGTCCCGTTTTTTTATTTTTACAAGTACGTGGATTACAAATGGATTATCCGAGGAGCCCTCTACACTGGATTTGGTGAGTAGGATTTTTTCAACAGGTACACCATGGATTCTACTGGAGAAGAGGACTGACCCTCGTGTGAACATAAGGTAAGTATGTGTATATGGTGGTGTGTATGTATGCATTAAAGTTATACTTTCAAGGTGTGTGTGTGTAATGTCTTTATTGGGGTATTTTTTTAGTAGTAGTACTACAGGTACCAGCGGGCCCGGTTTTCCGCCGCATGCTGGTACTTGTGGTTCTCCAAGTACCAGCTTGCGGGGGAGGCTTGCTGGGACTTGTAGTACTGCTACTAAAAACAATATTCATTACTTTCAACAAAGGCTATCAGCCCCCCCATCCGCAGCCCAATGGATGGGGGGGACAGCCTCGGGCTTCACCCCTGGCCCTTGGGTTGCTGGGGGGGGACCCCTTGATTGAAGGGGTCCCCACTCCCCCAGGGTACCCCGGCCAGGGGTGACTAGTTGGATATTTGATGCCACGGCCGCAAGGCACTGTATAAAAGTGACCCCCGGCTGTGGCATTATCTGTCCAGCTAGTGGAGCCCGGTGCTGGTTTCAAAAATACGGGGGACCCCTACGCTTTTTGTCCCCCGTATTTTTGGAACCAGGACCAGGCGCAGAGCCCGGTGCTGGTTGCTTAAATATGGGGGAACCCCTGTCAATTTTCCCCCCATATTTTTGCAACCAGGGCCGGCTCAAAGAGCCCGAGGCTGGTTTGGTTTAGGAGGGGGGACCCCACACATTTTTTTTTTTTAAATTATAACATTTCCCACCCCTTCCCACTGAAAAACATGCACGGATCTCATGGATCCGTGCATGCCTATACAAACACGGGATAAAAAAGCAGGTCTGTTTTTTTTTTAGCACTTTTTCACGATTTGTATTTTAGCACGGCAGTGTTTGGCTATTGTCGGCAGTGTTTGTGTTTTGCACTTTTTAGTAAATTCCCGATTTCTACCAAATTGCAGGCGTATTTGACCGATGGTGTATTGATTCGTGATTTTTTCCTAGGACTTCCAAAATATTACGAATGCCCTCATCACTGCCGTGATTTTTGCTTAGTAAATTACCGAGATGACACTTTGAAGAAAAAACGGCATCTCGGTCAAAATCGGGACCTTAGTAAATATACCCCAGTGTGTCTGGTGCTGGTAGAGCACATACCCCAAAGCCCCATATTTCAGCATTACCGGAGCCACCATCTGCCACTAACAGGTAATATAAAGATTATATTACATACTGTAACACAGAGCTCTGCATTATGTAGCAGCAGCACAAGTGAAAGTGCATCCTAAAATTTCCCACTCCTACCCCCTAACCAAACTAATCCCTTCTTCTCCCTCTGTCACCAGGCAAATCCCCTTCCTCAGGCTTTTCCCCCTTCTTCTCCCTCTATCACCAGGCTAATCCCCCCACTCCTCTCCCTATCACCAGGCTAAACCCCCCCTCACCAGCCTAATCTCCCCCTCCTCCCCCTGTCACCAGGCTACCCCTCCCCCTCACCAACCTAATCTCCCCTCTTCTCTCTGTCACCAGGCTAACCACTCCCAGGCTAATCACTCTCCTCCTCCTTCTGTCACCAGATTAATCTCCCCTCTTCCTCCTATCACCAGGCTAACACCCTTCCCCTCACCAGCCTAATCTCCCTCTCCTCCTCCTGTCACCAGGCTACACCCCCTCCCCCCACCAGGATAATCCCCCTTCTCCCTCTGTCACCAGGCTAATCCGACTCTTCTCTCTGTCACCAGGCTAACCCCCCATCACCAAACTAATCCCCCTCCTCCCACCTGCCACTAAACAAACCCCCCTCACCAGACTAATCCCCCCCTCCTCCACCTGTCACCAGGCTAACCCCCCCCCACACACCCCCACCAAGCTGATCCCCCCTCTTCCCCCATCACCTGGCTGATTCCCACCCCCCTCACCAGAACACCAGACTGTTCTTCCCCCTGTCTTCCTCCCATCTTTCATTGTTCTTCCCCATATCTCCCTCCCATCTTCCTCCCATCTATCCCCTGTTCTACTTCCCACTCCCTGTGTGCATCCCATCTTCTCCTGTTCTTCCACCTGTCTCCCTCCATTCTTCCTGCCATGTTACCATCTCCCTTCCATCACCTACTGTCTGTTCTTCCCCCAGTTTCCCTCCCATCTTCCTCCCATCTAGCCGCTATTCTTATCTCTGTCTCTCTCTCGTCTTCCTCCCATCTAGACCCTGTTCTTGCTCTTGTCTTTCTCCCATCTTCCACTGTTCTTCCCTCTTTTTCCTCCCCTTTTAATAAAATAATGATTGTAAAATAATAATTTAAGAGCTGAGATTTTTCTGTTTCAAACATAAATATATATATATATATATATATATATATATATATATACATACGTGTTTGAATACGCACACAAACATATACAGCACTGGTCACACTCCCATACCAATAGCCACACCCCCACCATGCTGGCCACACCCCTTGCACACAATAAGCCCTTTATAAATTTCAGAGTAATTTAACCTGGCACTGCATGTAGCACTGTACAGTGGGTGGGGCAGATGTAGAATATGCATGAGAGATTTAGATTTGGTTGGGATGAGTACAATCTGAAATCTAAATTGCAGTGTAAAAATAAAGCTGTCGAACATATGTGTGCTACATGCAAAAGCAGCCAGTATTTATTCTGCACAGAAAAAATCTAAATGTATTTGCTCGCTCGGATTGCAGAATGGTTTGTTCCAGGTAGTGATGAGCGGGTTCGGTTCCTCGGGATCCGAACCCCCCCGAACTTTACCCATTTTACACGGTTCCGAAGCAGCCTCGGATCTTCCCGCCTTGCTCGGTTAACCCAAGCGCGGCCGAACGTCATCATCCCGCTGTCGTATTCTCGTGAGATTCGTATTCCATATAAGGAGCCGCGCGTCACCGCCATTTTCACTCGTGCTTTGGAGATGATAGCGAGAGGACGTGGCTGCGTTCTCTCAGTTTCTGTGTTCAGTGTGCTGCAAATATCTGTGCTCAGTGTGTTGCAAATATCTGTGCTAAGTGTGCTTGCAAATATCTGTGCTCAGTGTGCTGAAAATATCTACGTTCTCTGCCTGAAAAATGCTACATATCTGTGCTGCATTGTAGTAGGAGGACAGTGCAGAATTTTGCTGTGACCACTAGTATATATATAGCAGTACGGTACAGTAGTCCATTGCTCTACCTCTGTGTCGTCAAGTATACTATCCATCCATACCTGTGCTGCATTTTAGTTGTGCGCAGTATATGGTAGGAAGACAGTGCAGAATTTTGCTGACCACCAGTATATATATAGCAGTACGGTACAGTAGTCCACTGCAGAGGCGTCACTTATGTTTAAAACACCCGGTGCGGTCGCGGGTGAAAATGGGGCGTGGCTTTGCGGAAGGGGACGTGGCTTCACGGAAGGGGGCGTGGCTTCGCGTTCCGACCCCCGTTTTTGGCACATTGTGGGTCTGTGGGATGCGGCCTTCACCCGGAGACTGCTAAATATGCAGTGCTGGCTTCTGCACTGTGACAGGAGCTGGGTTGCAGCATCCAGCTCCTGCCACTGAGCAGGAGCCTGCACTTTGGTGTCACCCCTCAGAGGGTAACACCCGAGTGCGGGCCGCACCCCCCGCACCCACGTTGTGACGCCACTGGTCCACTGCTCTACCTCTGTGTCGTCAAGTATACTATCCATCCATACCTGTGGTGCATTTTAGTTGTGCGCAGTATATAGTAGGAGGACAGTGCAGAATTTTACTGACCACCAGTATATATATAGCAGTACAGTACAGTAGTCCACTGTGCTACCACTGTGTCGTCAAGTATACTATGCATCCATACCTGTGCTGCATTTTAGTTGTGCGTAGTATATAGTAGGAGGTGCAGTAATAGTGTATATAGTAGGAGGTGCAGTAATAGTGTAATAGTGTAGTAATATAGTAATAGTGCAGAATTTTGCTGACCACCAGTATATGTATAGCAGTACGGTACAGTAGTCCACTGCTCTACCTCTGTGTCGTCAAGTATACTATCCATCCATACCTGTGCTGCATTTTAGTTGTGCGCAGTATATAGTAGGAGGACAGTGCAGAATTTTGCTGACCACCAGTATATAATATATAGCAGTACGGTACAGTAGGCCATTGCTATTGATATATATTACTGGCATATAATTCCACACATTAAAAAATGGAGAACAAAAATGTGGAGGGTAAAATAGGGAAAGATCAAGATCCACTTCCACCTCGTGCTGAAGCTGCTACCACTAGTCATGGCCGAGACGATGAAATGCCATCAACGTCGTCTGCCAAGGCCAATGCCCAATGTCATAGTAGAGAGCATGTAAAATTCAAAAAACAAAAGTTCAGTAAAATGACCCAAAAATCCAAATTAAAAGCTTCTGATGAGAAGTGTAAACTTTCCAATATGCCATTTACGACACGGAGTGGCAAGGAACGGCTGAGGCCCTGTCCTATGTTCATGGCTAGTGGTTCAGCTTCACATGAGGATGGAAGCACTCATCCTCCCGCTAGAAAAATGAAAAGACTTAAGCTGGCAAAAGCACAGCAAAGAACTGTACGTTCTTTTAAATCACAAATCCCCAAGGAGAGTCCAATTGTGTCGGTTGCGATGCCTGACCTTTCCAACACTGGACAGGAAGAGGTGGCGCCATCCACCATTTGCACGCCCCCTGCAAGTGCTGGAAGGAGCACCCGCAGTCCAGTTCCTGATAGTCAAATTGAAGATGTCACTGTTGGAAGTACACCAGGATGAGGATATGGGTGTTGCTGGCGCTGAGGAGGAAATTGACAAGGAGGATTCTGATGGTGAGGTGGTTTGTTTAAGTCAGGCACCCGGGGAGACACTTGTTGTCCGTAGGACGAATATGGCCATTGACATTAGTGATGAGCACCGGAAATTTTTCGGGTTTTGTGTTTTGGTTTTGGGTTCGGTTCCACGGCCGTGTTTTGGGTTCGAACGCGTTTTGGCAAAACCTCACCGAATTTTTTTTGTCGGATTCGGGTGTGTTTTGGATTCGGGTGTTTTTTTCAAAAAACCCTAAAAAACAGCTTCAATCATAGAATTTGGGGGTAATTTTGATCCCAAAGTATTATTAACCTCAATAACCATAATTTCCACTCATTTTCAGTCTATTCTGAACACCTCACACCTCACAATATTATTTTTAGTCCTAAAATTTGCACCGAGGTCGCTGGATGACTAAGCTCAGCGACCCAAGTGGCCGACACAAACACCTGGCCCATCTAGGAGTGTCACTGCAGTGTCACGCAGGATGGCCCTTCAAAAAACTACTCCCCAAACAGCACATGACGCAAAGAAGAAAAAAAAGAGGCGCAATGAGGTAGCTGTGTGACTAAGATAAGCGACCCTAGTGGCCGACACAAACACCTGGCCCATCTAGGAGTGGCACTGCAGTGTCACGCAGGATGGCCCTTCCAAAAAACACCCCCCAAACAGCACATGTCGCAAAGAAAAAAAGAGGCGCAATGAGGTAGCTGTGTGACTAAGATAAGCGACCCAAGTGGCCGACACAAACACCTGGCCCATCTAGGAGTGGCACTGCAGTGTCACGCAGGATGGCCCTTCCAAAAAACACCCCCCAAACAGCACATGACGCAAAGAAAAAAAGAGGCGCAATGAGGTAGCTGTGTGACTAAGATAAGCGACCCAAGTGGCCGACACAAACACCTGGCCCATCTAGGAGTGGCACTGCAGTGTCACGCAGGATGGCCCTTCCAAAAAACACCCCCCAAACAGCACATGACGCAAAGAAAAAAGAGGCGCAATGAGGTAGCTGTGTGACTAAGATAAGCGACCCAAGTGGCCGACACAAACACCTGGCCCATCTAGGAGTGGCACTGCAGTGTCACGCAGGATGGCCCTTCCAAAAAACACCCCCCAAACAGAACATGACGCAAAGAAAAAAGAGGCGCAATGAGGTAGCTGTGTGACTAAGATAAGCGACTCAAGTGGCCGACACAAACACCTGGCCCATCTAGGAGTGGCACTGCAGTGTCACGCAGGATGGCCCTTCCAAAAACTACTCCCCAAACAGCACATGACGCAAAGAAAAATGAAAGAAAAAAGAGGTGCAAGATGGAATTGTCCTTGGGCCCTCCCACCCACCCTTATGTTGTATAAACAGGACATGCACACTTTAACCAACCCATCATTTCAGTGACAGGGTCTGCCACACGACTGTGACTGAAATGACGGGTTGGTTTGGACCCCCACCAAAAAAGAAGCAATTAATCTCTCCTTGCACAAACTGGCTCTACAGAGGCAAGATGTCCACCTCATCATCATCCTCCGATATATCACCATGTACATCCCCCTCCTCACAGATTATCAATTCGTCCCCACTGGAATCAACCATCTCAGCTCCCTGTGTACTTTGTGGAGGCAATTGCTGCTGGTCAATGTCTCCACGGAGGAATTGATTATAATTCATTTTAATGAACATCATCTTCTCCACATTTTCTGGATGTAACCTCGTACGCCGATTGCTGACAAGGTGAGCGGCGGCACTAAACACTCTTTCGGAGTACACACTTGTGGGAGGGCAACTTAGGTAGAATAAAGCCAGTTTGTGCAAGGGCCTCCAAATTGCCTCTTTTTCCTGCCAGTATAAGTACGGACTGTCTGACGTGCCTACTTGGATGCGGTCACTCATATAATCCTCCACCATTCTTTCAATGGGGAGAGAATCATATGCAGTGACAGTAGACGACATGTCCGTAATCGTTGTCAGGTCCTTCAGTCCGGACCAGATGTCAGCATCAGCAGTCGCTCCAGACTGCCCTGCATCACCGCCAGCGGGTGGGCTCGGAATTCTGAGCCTTTTCCTCGCACCCCCAGTTGCGGGAGAATGTGAAGGAGGAGATGTTGACAGGTCGCGTTCCGCTTGACTTGACAATTTTGTCACCAGCAGTTCTTTGAACCCCAGCAGACTTGTGTCTGCCGGAAAGAGAGATTCAAGGTAGGTTTTAAATCTAGGATCGAGCACGGTGGCCAAAATGTAGTGCTCTGATTTCAACAGATTGACCACCTGTGAATCCTTGTTAAGCGAATTAAGGGCTCCATCCACAAGTCCCACATGCCTAGCGGAATTGCTCTGTGTTAGCTCCTCCTTCAATGTCTCCAGCTTCTTCTGCAAAAGCCTGATGAGGGGAATGACCTGACTCAGGCTGGCAGTGTCTGAACTGACTTCACGTGTGGCAAGTTCAAAAGGTTGCAGAACCTTGCACAACGTTGAAATCATTCTCCACTGCGCTTGAGACAGGTGCATTCCACCTCCTATATCATGCTCAGTTGTATAGGCTTGAATGGCCTTTTGCTGCTCCTCCAACCTCTGAAGCATATAGAGGGTTGAATTCCACCTCGTTTCCACTTCTTGCTTCAGATGATGGCAGGGCAGGTTCAGGCATTTTTGGTGGTGCTCCAGTCTTCTGTACGTGGTGCCTGTACGCCGAAAGTGTCCCGCAATTCTTCTGGCCACCGACAGCATCTCTTGCACGCCCCTCTCGTTTTTTAAATAATTCTGCACCACCAAATTCAAGGTATGTGCAAAACATGGAACGTGCTGGAATTTGCCCATATTTAATGCACACACAATATTGCTGGCGTTGTCCGATGCCACAAATCCACAGGAGAGTCCAATTGGGGTAAGCCATTCTGCGATGATCTTCCTCAGTTGCCGTAAGAGGTTTTTAGCTGTGTGCGTATTCTGGAAAGCGGTGATACAAAGCGTAGCCTGCCTAGGAAACAGTTGGCGTTTGCGAGATGCTGCTACTGGTGCCGCCGCTGCTGTTCTTGCGGCGGGAGTCCATACATCTACCCAGTGGGCTGTCACAGTCATATAGTCCTGAGCCTGCCCTGCTCCACTTGTCCACATGTCCGTGGTTAAGTGGACATTGGGTACAACTGCATTTTTTAGGACACTGGTGAGTCTTTTTCTGAGGTCTGTGTACATTTTCGGTATCGCCTGCCTAGAGAAATGGAACCTAGATGGTATTTGGTACCGGGGACACAGTACCTCCAACAAGTCTCTAGTTGGCTCTGCAGTAATGATGGATACCGGAACCACGTTTCTCACCGCCCAGGATGCCAAGGCCTCAGTTATCCGCTTTGCAGCAGGATGACTGCTGTGATATTTCATCTTCCTCGCAAAGGACTGTTGGACAGTCAATTGCTTGGTGGAAGTAGTAAAAGTGGTCTTACGAGTACGACTTCCCCTCTGGGATGACCATCGACTCCCAGCAGCAACAACAGCAGCGCCAGCAGCAGTAGGCGTTACACGCAAGGATGCATCGGAGGAATCCCAGGCAGGAGAGGACTCGTCAGAATTGCCAGTGACATGGCCTGCAGGACTATTGGCTTTCCTGGGGAAGGAGGAAATTGACACTGAGGGAGTTGGTGGGGTGGTTTGCGTGAGCTTGGTTACAAGAGGAAGGGATTTACTGGTCAGTGGACTGCTTCCGCTGTCGCCCAAAGTTTTTGAACTTGTCACTGACTTATGATGAATGCGCTGCAGGTGATGTATAAGGGAGGATGTTCCGAGGTGGTTAACGTCCTTACCCCTACTTATTACAGCTTGACAAAGGAAACACACGGCTTGACAAATGTTGTCCGCATTTCTGTTGAAATACTTCCACACCGAAGAGCTGATTTTTTTGGTATTTTCACCAGGCATGTCAATGGCCCTATTCCTCCCACGGACAACAGGTGTCTCCCCGGGTGCCTGACTTAAACAAACCACCTCACCATCAGAATCCTCCTGGTCAATTTCCTCCCCAGCGCCAGCAACACCCATATCCTCCTCATCCTGGTGTACTTCAACACTGACATCTTCAATCTGACTATCAGGAACTGGACTGCGGGTGCTCCTTCCAGCACTTGCAGGGGGCGTGCAAATGGTGGAAGGCGCATGCTCTTCACGTCCAGTGTTGGGAAGGTCAGGCATCGCAAACGACACAATTGGACTCTCCTTGTGGATTTGTGATTTCGAAAAACGCACAGTTCTTTGCTGTGCTTTTGCCAGCTTGAGTCTTTTCATTTTTCTAGCGAGAGGCTGAGTGCTTCCATCCTCATGTGAAGCTGAACCACTAGCCATGAACATAGGCCAGGGCCTCAGCCGTTCCTTGCCACTCCGTGTGGTAAATGGCATATTGGCAAGTTTACGCTTCTCCTCCGACAATTTTATTTTAGATTTTTGAGTCCTTTTTTTACTGATATTTGGTGTTTTGGATTTTATATGCTCTGTACTATGACATTGGGCATCGGCCTTGGCAGACGACTTTGATGGCATTTCATCGTCTCGGCCATGACTAGTGGCAGCAGCTTCAGCACGAGGTGGAAGTCGATCTTGATCTTTCCCTATTTTTGGAACCTCAACATTTTTGTTCTCCATATTTTAATAGGCACAACTAAAAGGCACCTCAGGTAAACAATGGAGATGGATGGATACTAGTATACTTATGGATGGACGAGCGACTGCCGACACAGAGGTAGCTACAGCCGTGGACTACCGTACTGCGTCTGCTGCTAATATAGACTGGATGATAATGATATAAAAAATATATATATATCACTACTGCAGCCTGGACATGTATATATTATATAATGACGGACCTGCTGGACACTGTCAGCACTGCAGACTCCTAAAGTAAGCTACTAGTATCAAGAAGATAGAAAAAAAAAAAACACCACAGGTAGGTGGTATACAATTATGGATGGACGAGCGACTGCCGACACAGAGGTAGCTACAGCCGTGGACTACCGTACTGCGTCTGCTGCTAATATAGACTGGATGATAATGATATAAAAAATATATATATATCACTACTGCAGCCGGACAGGTATATATTATATAATGACGGACCTGCTGGACACTGTCAGCACTGCAGACTCCTAAAGTAAGCTACTAGTATCAAGAAGATAGAAAAAAAAAAAAACACAACAGGTAGGTGGTATACAATTATGGATGGACGAGCGACTGCCGACACAGAGGTAGCTACAGCCGTGGACTACCATACTGCGTCTGCTGCTAATATAGACTGGATGATAATGATATAAAAAATATATATATATCACTACTGCAGCCGGACAGGTATATATTATATAATGACGGACCTGCTGGACACTGTCAGCACTGCAGACTCCTAAAGTAAGCTACTAGTATCAAGAAGATAGAAAAAAAAAACACAACAGGTAGGTGGTATACAATTATGGATGGACGAGCGACTGCCGACACAGAGGTAGCTACAGCCGTGGACTACCGTACTGCGTCTGCTGCTAATATAGACTGGATGATAATGATATAAAAAATATATATATATCACTACTGCAGCCGGACAGGTATATATTATATAATGACGGACCTGCTGGACACTGTCAGCACTGCAGACTCCTAAAGTAAGCTACTAGTATCAAGAAGATAGAAAAAAAAACAACACAACAGGTAGGTGGTATACAATTATGGATGGACGAGCGACTGCCGACACAGAGGTAGCTACAGCCGTGGACTACCGTACTGTGTCTGCTGCTAATATAGACTGGATGATAATGATATAAAAAATATATATATATCACTACTGCAGCCGGACAGGTATATATTATATAATGACGGACCTGCTGGACACTGTCAGCACTGCAGACTCCTAAAGTTAACTACTAGTATGAAGATAGAAAAAAAAAAAACCACCACAGGTAGGTATACAATTATGGACGAGCGACTGCCGACACAGAGGTAGCTACAGCCGTGGACTACCGTACTGCGTCTGCTGCTAGTATAGACTGGATGATAATGATATAAAAAATATATATATATCACTACTGCAGGACAGGTATATATTGTATAATGACGGACCTGCTGGACACTGTCAGCAGAATGCGTTTATAGAATAAAAACACCACACGACGAGTGTTTAACTTTTTCAGGCAGACAATCACAATATACTGGTGGTCACTGGTCACTGGTCAGTCACACTGGCAGTGGCACTCTGGCAGCAAAAGTGTGCACTGTTAAATATATGTACTCCTGCTATAACTGCTCCCCAGTCTCCCCCACAATTAAGCTGTGTGAGCAGTGAGCACTCAGCACAGTCAGATATACATAGATGATGCAGCACACTGAGGCTAAGCACAGATATGGTATACTGTGTCACTGTGTATCGTTTTTTTTCAGGCAGAGAACGGATTATATTAAATAATAATAAAACTGCACTGGTGGTCACTGGTCAGTCACTAGTAAACTCTGCACTCTCTGAGTACTCCTAAGCTCTAGTAAATCAAGTGTCTCACTCTCACTATCTATTTCTATTCTAAACGGAGAGGACGCCAGCCACGTCCTCTCCCTATCAATCTCAATGCACGTGTGAAAATGTCGGCGACGCGCGGCTCCTTATATAGAATCCGAGTCTCGCGATAGAATACGAGCCTCGCGAGAATCCGACAGCGGGATGATGACGTTCGGGCGCGCTCGGGTTAGCCGAGCAAGGCGGGAAGATCCGAGTCTGCCTCGAACCCGTGTAAAAAGCGTGAAGTTCGGGGGGGTTCGGTTTCCGAGAAACCGAACCCGCTCATCACTAATTGACATGCCTGGTCAAATTACAAAAAAAATCACCTCTTCGGTGTGGAATTATTTTAACAGAAATGTGGACAACAGGTGTCAAGCTGTGTGTTGCCTTTGTCAAGCTGTAATAAGTAGGGGTAAGGACGTTAACCACCTAGGAACATCCTCCCTTATACGTCACCTTGAGCGCATTTGACAAGTTCAAAAACTTTGGGTGACAGCGGAAGCAGGCCACTGACAACTAAATCCCTTCCTCTTGTAACCAAGCTCCTGCAAACCACACCACCAACTCCCTCAGTGTCAATTTCCTCCTTAGACAGGAAAGCCAATAGTCCTGCAGGCCATGTCACTGGCAAGTCTGACGAGTCCTCTACTGCCTGGGATTCCTCCGATGCATCCTTGAGTGTAACGCTTACTGCTGCTGTTGTTGCTGCTGGGAGTCGATCGTCATCCCAGAGGGGAAGTCGGAAGACCACTTAGACAATTTATTGAGTTAGTGTGTCCCCGGTACCAAATACCATCTAGGTTCCACTTCTCTAGGCAGGCGATACCGAGAATGTACACAGACCTCAGAAAAAGAGTCACCAGTGTCCTAAAAAATGCAGTTGTACCCAATGTCCACTTAACCACGGACATGTGGACAAGTGGAGCTGGGCAGACTCAGGACTATATGACTGTGACAGCCCACTGGGTAGATGTATTGCCTCCCGCAGCAAGAACAGCAGCGGCGGCACCAGTAGCAGCATCTCGCAAATGCCAACTCGTTCCTAGGCAGGCTACGCTTTGTATCATCGCTTTCCATAAGAGGCACACAGCTGACAACCTCTTACGGAAACTGAGGAACATCATCGCAGAATGGCTTACCCCAATTGGGCTCTCCTGGGTATTTTTGACATCGGACAACGCCACCAATATTGTGCGTGCATTACATGTGGGCAAATTCCAGCACGTCCCATGTTTTGCACATACATTGAATTTGGTGGTGCAGAATTATTTAAAAAACGACAGGGGCATGCAAGAGATGCTGTCGGTGGCCCGAAGAATTGCGGGCCACTTTCGGCATTCAGCCACCATGTGCCAAAGACTGGAGCACCACCAAAAATGCCTGAACCTGCCCTGCCATCATCTGAAGCAAGAAGTGGAAACGAGGTTGAATTCAACCCTCTATATGCTTCAGAGGATGGAGGAGCAGCAAAAGGCCATTCAAGCCTATACATCTGCCTACGATATAGGCAAAGGAGGGGGAATGCACCTGACTCAAGCGCAGTGGAGAATGATTTCAACGTTGTGCAAAGTTCTGCAACCCTTTGAACTTGCCACACGTGAAGTCAGTTCAGACACTGCCAGCCTGAGTCAGGTCATTCCCCTCATCAGGCTTTTGCAGAAGAAGCTGGAGAAATTGAAGGAGGAGCTAAAATGGAGCGATTCCGCTAGGCATGTGGGACTTGTGGATGGAGCCCTTAATTCGCTTAACCAGGATTCACGGGTTGTCAATCTGTTGAAATCAGAGCACTACATTTTGGCCACCATGCTCGATCCTAGGTTTAAAGCCTACGTTGTATCTCTCTTTCCGGCAGACACAATTCTGCAGAGGTGCAAAGACCTGCTGGTGAGACACTTGTCAAGTCAAGCGGAACGTGACCCGTCAACAGCTCCTCCTCCACATTCTCCCGCAACTGGGGCTGCGAGGAAAAGGCTAAGAATTCCAAGCCCACCCGCTGGCGGTGATTCAGGGCAGTCTGGAGCGAGTGCTGACATCTGGTCCGGACTAAAGGACCTGCCAACGATTACTGACATGTCGTCTACTGTCACTGCATATGATTCTGTCACCATTGAAAGAATGGTGGAGGATTATAGTGACTGCATCCAAGTAGGCATGTCAGACAGTCCGTACGTATACTGGCAGGAAAAAGAGGCAATTTGGAGGCCCTTGCACAAACTGGCTTTATTTTATCTAAGTTGCCCCCCCTCCAGTGTGTACTCCGAAAAAGTGTTTAGTGCAGCCGCTCACCTTGTCAGCAATCGGCGTACAAGGTTACTTCCAGAAAATGTGGAGAAGATGATGTTCATCAAAATGAATTATAATCAATTCCTCCGTGGAGACATTCACCAGCAATTGCCTCCAGAAAGTACACAGCGACCTGAGATGGTGGATTCCCGTGGGGACGAATTAATAATCTGTGAGGAGGGGGATGTACACAGTGAAAGCGGTGAGGAATCGGACAATGAGGAGGCGGTGGACATCTTGCCTCTGTAGAGCCAGTTTGTGCAAGGAGAGATTGATTGCTTCTTTTTTGGTGGGGGCCCAAACCAACCAGTCATTTCAGTCACAGTCATGTGGCAGACCCTGTCGCTGAAATGATGGGTTTGTCAAAGTGTGCATGTCCTGTTTATACAACATAAGGGTGGGTGGGAGGGCCCAAGGACAATTCCATCTTGCACCTCTTTTTTCTTTAATTTATCTTTGCATCATGTGCTGTTTGGGGACTATTTTTTGAAGTGCCATCCTGTCTGACACTGCAGTACCACTCCTAGATGGGCCAGGTGTTTGTGTCGGACACTTGGGTTGCTTAGCTTAGCCATCCAGCGACCTTGGTGCATCTCTTTTTTTCTTTGCATCATGTGCTGTTTGGGGACTATTTTTTTAAGTGCCATCCTGTCTGACACTGCAGTGCCACTCCTAGATGGGCCAGGTATTTGTGTCGGCCACTTGGGTCGCTTAGCTTAGTCATCCAGCGACCTCGGTGCAAATTTTAGGACTAAAAATAATACTGTGAGGTGTGAGGTGTTCAGAATAGACTGGAAATGAGTGGAAATTATGGTTATTGAGGTTAATAATACTATGGGATCAAAATGACCCCCAAATTCTATGATTTAAGCTGTTTTTGAGAGGTTTTTGTAAAAAAACACCCAAATTCAATACACACCCGAATCCGACAAAAAAAATTCAGGGAGGTTTTGCCAAAACGCATCCGAATCCAAAACACGGCCGTGGAACCGAATCCAAAATCAAAACACAAAACCCGAAAAATTTCCGGTGCACATCACTAGTTCCAGGTAAAGAGTTTTTTTGCTTTAGTTTTCAAATCAGAATCAGGCCCAATGTGCTTATCTTAAAGTCACTAATTTCGAAAGATTACTTAGTTATAGTTAAGCTAGGCACTCTTAATTGCAGAAACATATTATTTAAAGGTTATTGTGACTGATTACAGAAAGTTTAAAAGAAAATATTGATTACATTGTTTAAAAAGGCAATTGTGACTTTAGAAGCAATATCATCAGTTGTACACATAAAACATTTATGTTCTCCGCAAATATATATAACAGTGTGTTATTGTAATTTAGTACATGAAGTTCCTCATAAAGGTGGAGCCACACTAATCATGGCTCAGTTTGTGACTAGATGCGCCCGGCGAGGCGCACCGCCAGGAACTAATGAGACGCGCGTGCATCATAGATGCACATGCGCCCCATTCAAAGTGAATGGGAACGTCTCTGTTATTATACAGTATCTCCATGGAGTCCTATTATACAAATATAAAGGGAAAGTAAAAATAATGTAAAGCTAAAGTGCCTTTATTATTGGGTAATTCGGTCACAGACACATTAGTGATATAGAAGGAGGCTTAGATGTGTAAGATTCTCAGAATCATTTGGCAAAGGACTGGATCATAGAGTAATGTGGCATAAACATTTTACATGAGGCTTTAGCTTAAGTACTGTGTCCCGCTTATCTCTCTGATTATAGATACCATAGGTTCATACATTTAATTCCCTGAAATCTTCCTTACATTAATGAAATCTTCTATCTTTGCTATCACTTAAAATTTATTCTCAACTTTGAAATAAAACCAGAAAAACTCAACTTTCCCCTTCCGATAATTGGTCTATAAAGATACAAGCCGGATCCATAAATAACTACCCTTTAACGACATGGAACTAAAACTGAAAATCTCTAATGATGGATGAGGAGACATTAAGTGATTTAAAATATTATTAGCGATTCAATGTACTTTCACTCTAACTCTGCATATGATTCAATGACCTCAACACAATTAAAATGTAAAGCCTTTACTGGCCATCCAAAAAAGTTTGATGCATGACTTTTTAAGGTATAATATTCTCAATTTCCCAGTTCTGCAAAGGCAAAAAATGTGAAAGGACATTTACTTAGGACCCTTCAATCCATCTTTAATATATAGCACTCAGAATAAGAAACATCTAAGAGAATATTTGTATATTAATCAGTCTCATGACGTAGCTGTCTATCCTAGCCAAGACTGCCGCTAATGGTGGCTCATATTACAGCAGTTCTGGTCATTGGGAGCTATTCAGAGATGGACGCAGATTTTGCTTCAGCAGCAAGATCTGCGTCCATATATTCCCATGCGGGGGGCCACCCAGCACAGGGCAAGGCCACCCAGCATGTGTGTTGCGCACCCCCGTGAGCACTTCTATTAGCCCCTGCATGCGCAGCATGGCACCGCTGGCAGGTGGTCCGGTGCCATCTTTTGTCTCACAGCCCCAAAAATAGTCTGGACATGCCTGCGTGGTCCAGACCACGCCCACCAAATGCTGCTATGACGCCCTCCTCAACGGCCGCTGCTGTCTATCACTATATGATCGCATCCTTCCAGGATGGTGAAGGGTTGTGCATGCGCACTATGGCCAGTGTACATGGACGCGGCTGCTGCATGCGAATGCAGTGGCTGCATCCATCTCTGAATAACCCCCATTGTACACAAGAATTCAAAGGATGATACTCCTTAAAGCCTTCGTCTATGCTGCACCATGTAAATTTTGGGAGTTCTATATGTGTTTTGCACATAAATGGAAATATTTAGAGGCATATTTATAATCGGGTTTTAGACCTGATCATTATAATTTCTTATTGACGCTAATCGTTGTGATATAAACTTAAAGTTCACTGGAATGTATTGTAAAGCACATACAGGGACACATCCCACGGATCCCCTTCCCAGGAACCTTTTTGGTAAGTAGCCCATAGGCTACAATGAGTAACATGGAATGGAATATTAACAGAGTAAAACAATATCCCTAGAATGTATCTAGGTAGAACACCATTTTTGATCAAACAGTAGCCTACTGTCGTGATCGAAAATGGGGTTCCACCTAGATGCATTATAGGGATACTGTACATTTTTCGGATATTGCCCGAAAACTGATGTTTTGGTGGGATATTATGCAAATTTACTTTGGTAAATAGGCCCCTTAGGAAAAACTGGGCACAATATGTTGATTTCATGTTTCAAGAAATATTATAAAATTCTTTGCATCTGTATGTGAATGTGTGTTTTCATCTAATTTAGAGATGCTGAATAAAGTGGAAAAATCCAATTTTCTCTATCACGCAGGCCCGGCGACCTGGGGGTACAAGGGGTACACTGTCTATCCATTGTTATGCCGATAAGATCCCTGTGTGAAGAAACATTCCCCATGGACCCCAGCAGCATGCTGGCAAGTAATTAAGCCTCCAGTTAACTACAAAGAAATATAGCTACCAAATGCATTTAAATGCCATTAAAAAAATACATTGACTCTCTCTATAAGAAAGACCCATAGAAGCTGCTAAAGTAATGGCTTGAGTGAGTGCCAAATGAGCGAGTGCCAAACTCACCCAGAAAAGAGTGAGTGCCAAACTCATCCAGAAATGAGTGAGTGCCAAACTCATCCAGAAATGAGTGAGTGCCAAACTCACCCAGAAATGAGTGAGTGCCAAACTTACCCGGAAATGAGTGAGCGCCAAACTCAGCCAGAAATGAGCAAGTGCTAAACTCACCCAGAAATGATCGAGTGCTAAACTCACCCAGAAATGAGTGAGTTCCAGGAATGCAAGACCTGACAATACTGGTACTTACAACCATGCTCCCTCCTGCCTCCCTCTAATTTGTAAAAAGGCTCATACCAAAGCACTGCCAGAGTCATGAATGAAGGTAAAACCTGCGCCCCTTACCAGTATGGTTAGTAAGGAACACCGCAAGTGACACATTATAACACCGGATTGAAGTAACACAGCTAAAAAAAAAAGAGACAACTTGGCATGTTTAGAAGGAGCAATCACTTCACTAATATGGGAGATGCCATGGAAGGACATTGCAAAACTCAGTTCAAAGAAAAAACCTTTGTAATCAGAACAAACTAATGTAACTGAGTGTAAAAAATGGGGTAAAAACAAAATATAGATTAGACACCTATAACTGACAGGGAAAGGTGCCAGTCTGGACCAACCCTTCAAAGCTCTTGACACCAGAAAGAGGAAGAAAAGACAAAACAGAAAGCAGCGGCATCAAAACTCCAAGTAACGCCGCTAAGGCAGTGACAGCTGCAATAGGATCAGGAGAACTGGACAGATCCACAGCTGCCCATAGTGTGCATGTTCTGCCCCCAAGCAGTGGTATCACCAAGCATTGGCATCACCAGGGGGATGTGGTCTGTACTAGGTGGCACCATCTAAACAGGTGACACCAAAATAGCAGAGCTGCTCTGCTATGATGGAGTCAACGAACAGTGCCCACACTGTTTTCTTGTGCCAGGACTCAGGAGGGAGGTTAGGGGCTGCCTATCATGACAAAAGTGCCAGGAGAAACACTGGGGACTGCCCAGAATGGGCTCAAATTATTTTAACTTTTTCAAATTATTATTGGGCATGGCTTTGCACAGTGAGGCTACGCCCAGTCTCGCAATCATGTGTGCCTTCACAAATGCATACACTACGATACTGCCACACAAGGTTTCACCAAAAGTAGTGTTGCCTCTTCGCCCAATGTCCACTTAGGCTTTGCCACAGTTGCAGCACACCCTGTGGATGATAGTGGGAAAAGACAGCTGCAGAGAGAGAGAGAGAGGAAAGATGCAGCCAGAAAAAGATCAAATAAAACAGCAAAATTAAAATATGGCAGGTAAAACAAAGAAGAGTATAGTAAAAGGGTAAAGGAAAACAGAGAAAAGGCAAAGGTAAGAGCAAACAGAGAAATAGAAATAAAGAAATCTAGCAAACAGATATTTTAGCACAATATATGTCTTCTCTTCTTTTAGGGTTCTCTTTTCCAGTCACCGATACTTCAGTTCCTATTAGGGATATATATATATATATAAAAAAAAAAAAAAAAAAACAACAAAAAAAAAAACAATGAAGAGAATCTAGATTTTGGAGAAAATGGGTGTGCAGTCTAGCCATAAGAAAAGCCTGTTAAATTTCTGGCATTGGGCAAGATTAAGCTTTGTGTTGGCCATGGAGCAAATAAATTGTGGGGGCCCCTACCAATAAAATTGTCAGTATGATATGGTGGTGATGTTTTAATGAGTGAATACTCCCAGCACCACAAATGTGTTAAACACACTGTAGTTCACATTATGTACACGCAACCCCCAGTTCAGATATACCATATTGCTCACCATATTGGTGAAGCAGCTTTGTCTAGGGGTCCCCTATGTCTGGGTGACCATCCCGGATGCCCTGTTGTTAATCTGATACTGTAGATTGCTGATCCTTTATTTATTTTTTTAAAGTCATTAGTTATGCAATGTTTGTTTCCATAATTGTCTAATAACTAAAAAAATGCATATTAGAGCGAGGAATGCAATTTATTCCCATAGAAGCTTAGAAAGATGAATTTGAGGCTATTTTAGTACTCAGATCATATACTATATAAGTGAAGTGCAGAAATACTGTATATGTAGACGTTCCAATAACAATGCGATGTTGTCTTGATAAATAAATACAAGAGGACAGTGTATGCAGACAGGAAAGGTGGATGAGACGGGGTAATTCAGATCTGATTGTAGATGTGCTAAATTTATGATCATTTACTCAGACATGTGGGTGGACGCCCAGCACAAGGATAGTCCGCCCCGCATGTCAGGCTCTGCTCCCCTCCCCTTGCATCCGGTGAGTAGCTCCCTGCAGGCAGCTACCTGCTGCGTCCCGGGTTGCTGTGGCTGCGTGTGACGTAACGCAGCTGCCGCGGACCGCCACCGCACAGTCCGGACACACCTTAGTTGTTCGGACCGCGCCCCGCCAATGGCATTCTAATGCCATTGGCACGCCCCCTCCCACCCCGCGACCGCCTCTGCCTGTCAATCAGGCAGAGACGATTGCAGACATATATAGTGGCAGATGCTTAATTAGCTTAGTGATATCACTAAGGTGGTTGCAAGGGAGGGGTATTTCTAAGCAAGAAAAAAAAGCATTTTGTTTCCCCCAGCACCCTGAATGATACCAGTAACCAGATTTAAATCCCACACAATATTAGAATTCAGAGATCTCAGTTACATATATTTGCACAAATGTATGAATAAGCCCCCAAGCTGCGTCATTGCCTCTCTGTATACTGGGGGTCCCTAGCGCTATATCTAGGTGCAGGTTGCTGTACCCCAAAAATCAGCATAATCCAGAAAGCCTAGGGCAGCATACCAGTGAAAAAACTATAGTATTAATAAATTAGTGTTAGGAAGCCGAAGCTACAGTTTATACAGAAAGTGATACAAAAAATGAGATGTAATTAAAATAATGAAGACATAGTGTTAGTAAAGAAATTAGTAATTGATAAGTGTTAATAGAATGTAAAGGTATGGCACACTAGAGCCATCCAGCCCATCCAATCCAGAGTCCCCGCACCCCACACCTCTATTACCCCAATCTGGGTCTATGATTAGCCAGCAAAGAGCCACATGATAAAGCTCTTGCATCCAGCGAGTAGCTCCTTGCAGGGAGCTACCCGCCTCGTCCCAGGTCGCTGTTGCTGCGTGTGACATCACACAGCCGCTGCGGCCTGCCCCTGCAACAGTCCGGACATGCCTGCGTTGCCTGGACTGCGTCCTGCCATAGGCATTCTAATGCCGTTGGCATGCCCCCTCCCGCCCCGCAACCGCCTCTGCCTGTCAATTAGGTAGAGACACAGAGAGCTCAGCAGGAATACTGTATACAGCCAGAGTCAATTTTATAATATTACTAGCTGAATAGTGATGAGCAGGTTCGGTTTCTCGGAAACCGAACCCCCCCGAACTTCACCTTGTTTACACGGGTCCGAGGCAGGTTAGAACCTTCCCGCCTTGCTCGGCTAACCCAAGCGCGCCCGAACGTCATCATCCCGCTGTCGGATTCTCGCGAGATTCGGATTCTATATAAGCAGCCGCGCGTCGCCGCCATTTTCTCACTCGTGCATTGGAGATGATAGGGAGAGGACGTGGCTGGCGTCCTCTCCGTTTATTGTAGAACTAGAGAAGTTGATTGGTTTATTGCTTTTGCTTAATTGTGGGGAGGATTGGGGAGCAGCTGTTAGGAGGAGGAGTACAGTGCAGAGTTTTGCTGATAACTTAAGTGACCACCAGTTTTTTTATCCGTTCTCTACCTGAAAAAAACGCTCCATACCATATCTGTGCTCAGTGTGCTGCATAATATATCTGTGCTGAGTGCTCATACTGCTTAATTGTGGGGACTGGGGAGCAGCTATAACAGGAGTACAGTGCAGAGTTTTGCTGACAGTGACCACCAGTATACGTTGTCTGCCTGAAAAACACTCCATATCTGTGCTCAGTGTGCTGCTTTATTGTGGGGACTGGGGACCACCAGTATAATTAATATTATATAGGAGGAGTACAGTGCAGAGTGCACTGCTGTACCTATCTCTGTGTCGTCATCCATTAAGTATACTATCCATCTACATTCTATACCTGTGGTGCATTTTAGACAGTTTTGCAGTTTGCTGACAGTGTCCACCAGTATACTATATATATATACTTATAGCAGTACGGTAGGCCACTGCTGTACTACCTACCTCTGTGTCGTCACTCGTCATCCATTAAGTATACTATCCATCTACATTCTATACCTGTGGTGCATTTTAGACAGTTTTGCAGTTTGCTGACAGTGTCCACCAGTATACTATATATATACTTATAGCAGTACGGTAGGCCACTGCTGTACTACCTACCTCTGTGTCGTCACTCGTCATCCATTAAGTATACTATCCATCTACATTCTATACCTGTGGTGCATTTTAGACAGTTTTGCAGTTTGCTGACAGTGTCCACCAGTATACTGTATATATACTTATAGCAGTACGGTAGGCCACTGCTGTACTACCTACCTCTGTGTCGTCACTCGTCATCCATTAAGTATACTATCCATCTACATTCTATACCTATGGTGCATTTTAGACAGTTTTGCAGTTTGCTGACAGTGTCCACCAGTATACTATATAAATACTTATAGCAGTACGGTAGGCCACTGCTGTACTACCTACCTCTGTGTCGTCACTCGTCATCCATTAAGTATACTATCCATCTACATTCTATACCTGTGGTGCATTTTAGACAGTTTTGCAGTTTGCTGACAGTGTCCACCAGTATACTATATATATACTTATAGCAGTAAGGTAGGCCACTGCTGTACTACCTACCTCTGTGTCGTCACTCGTCATCCATTAAGTATACTATCCATCTACATTCTATACCTGTGGTGCATTTTAGACAGTTTTGCAGTTTGCTGACAGTGTCCACCAGTATACTATATATATACTTATAGCAGTACGGTAGGCCACTGCTGTACTACCTACCTCTGTGTCGTCACTCGTCATCCATTAAGTATACTATCCATCTACATTCTATACCTGTGGTGCATTTTAGACAGTTTTGCAGTTTGCTGACAGGGTCCACCAGTATACTATATATATACTTATAGCAGTACGGTAGGCCACTGCTGTACTACCTACCTCTGTGTCGTCACTCGTCATCCATTAAGTATACTATCCATCTACATTCTATACCTGTGGTGCATTTTAGACAGTTTTGCAGTTTGCTGACAGTGTCCACCAGTATACTATATATGTACTTATAGCAGTACGGTAGGCCACTGCTGTACTACCTACCTCTGTGTCGTCACTCGTCATCCATTAAGTATACTATCCATCTACATTCTATACCTGTGGTGCATTTTAGTTTTGCGTAGTAAATATAGTAGTAGGCCATTGCTATTGATACTGGCATATAATTACACACATTAAAAAATGGAGAACAAAAATGTGGAGGTTAAAGGGAAAGATCAAAATCCACTTCCACCTCGTGCTGAAGCTGCTGCCACTAGTCATGGCCGAGACGATGAAATGCCATCAACGTCGTCTGCCAAGGCCGATGCCCAATGTCATAGTAGAGAGCATGTAAAATCCAAAACACAAAAGTTCAGTAAAATGACCCAAAAATCAAAATTAAAAGCATCTGAGGAGAAGCGTAAACTTGCCAATATGCCATTTACGACATGGAGTGGCAAGGAACGGCTGAGGCCCTGGCCTATGTTCATGGCTAGTGGTTCAGCTTCACATGAGGATGGAAGCACTCATCCTCTCGCTAGAAAAAAGAAAAGACTTAAGCTGGCAAAAGCACAGCAAAGAACTATGCGTTCTTCAAAATCACAAATCCCCAAGGAGAGTCCAGTTGTGTCGGTTGCGATGCCTGACCTTCCCAACACTGGACGGGAAGAGCTTGCGCCTTCCACCATTTGCACGCCCCCTGCAAGTGCTGGAAGGAGCACCCGCAGTCCAGTTCCTGATAGTCAAATTGAAGATGTCACTGTTGAAGTACACCAGGATGAGGATATGGGTGTTGCTGGCGCTGGGGAGGAAATTGACAAGGAGGACTCTGATGGTGAGGTGGTTTGTTTAAGTCAGGCACCCGGGGAAACACCTGTTGTCCGTGGGAGGAATATGGCCATTGACATGCCTGGTCAAAATACAAAAAAAATCAGCTCTTCGGTGTGGAATTATTTCAACACAAATGCAGACAACAGGTGTCAAGCCATGTGTTGCCTTTGTCAAGCTGTAATAAGTAGGGGTAAGGACGTTAACCACCTCGGAACATCATAAGTCAGTGACAAGTTCAAAAACTTTGGGTGACAGCGGAAGCAGTCCACTGACCACTAAATCCCTTCCTCTTGTAACCAAGCTCCTGCAAACCATACCACCAACTCCCTCAGTGTCAATTTCCTCCTTACCCAGGAAAGCCAATAGTCCTGCAGGCCATGTCACTGTCAAGTCTGACGAGTCCTCTACTGCCTGGGATTCCTCCGATGCATCCTTGAGTGTAATGCTTACTGCTGCTGGCGCTGCTGTTGTTGCTGCTGGGAGTCAATCGTCATCCAAGAGGGGAAGTCGGAAGACCACTTGTACTACTTCCAGTAAGCAATTGACTGTCCAACAGTCCTTTGCGAGGAAGATGAAATATCACAGCAGTCATCCTGCTGCAAAGCAGATAACTCAGGCCTTGGCAGCCTGGGCGGTGAGAAACGTGGTTCCGGTATCCATCGTTAATTCAGAGGCAACTATAGACTTGATTGAGGTACTGTGTCCCCGGTACCAAATACCATCTAGGTTCCATTTCTCTAGGCAGGCGATACCGAAAATGTACACAGACCTCAGAAAAAGACTCACCAGTGTCCTAAAAAATGCAGTTGTACCCAATGTCCACTTAACCACGGACATGTGGACAAGTGGAGCAGGGAAGACTCAGGACTATATGACTGTGACAGCCCACTGGGTAGATGTATTGCCTCCCGCAGCAAGAACAGCAGCGGCGGCACCAGAAGCAGCATCTCGCAAACGCCAACTCGTTCCTAGGCAGGCTACGCTTTGTATCACCGCTTTCCATAAGAGGCACACAGCTGACAACCTCTTACGGCAACTGAGGAAGATCATCGCAGAATGGCTTACCCCAATTGGACTCTCCTGGGGATTTGTGACATCGGACAACGCCAGCAATATTGTGCGTGCATTACATCTGGGCAAATTCCAGCACGTCCCATGTTTTGCACATACATTGAATTTGGTGGTGCAGAATTATTAAAAAAACGACAGGGGCGTGCAAGAGATGCTGTCGGTGGCCCGAAGAATTGCGGGCCACTTTCGGCATTCAGGCACCGCGTACAGAAGACTGGAGCACCACCAAACATTCCTGAACCTGCCCTGCCATCATCTGAAGCAAGAGGTGGTAACGAGGTGGAATTTAACCCTCTATATGCTTCAGAGGATGGAGGAGCAGCAAAAGGCAATTCAAGCATATACATCTGCCCACGATATAGGCAAAGGAGGGGGAATGCACCTAACTCAAGCGCAGTGGAGAATGATTTCAACGTTGTGCAAGGTTCTGCAACCCTTTGAACTTGCCACACGTGAAGTCAGTTCAGACACTGCCAGCCTGAGTCAGGTCATTCCCCTCATCAGCTTTTGCAGAAGAAGCTGGAGACAATGAAGGAGGAGCTAAAACAGAGCGATTCCGCTAGGCATGTGGGACTTGTGGATGGAGCCCTTAATTCGCTTAACCAGGATTCACGGGTGGTCAATCTGTTGAAATCAGAGCACTACATTTTGGCCACCGTGCTCGATCCTAGATTTAAAACCTACGTTGTATCTCTCTTTCCGGCAGACACAAGTCTGCAGAGGTTCAAAGACCTGCTGGGGAGAAAATTGTCAAGTCAAGCGGAACGTGACCCGTCAACATCTCCTCCTTCACATTCTCCCGCAACTGGGGGTGCGAGGAAAAGGCTAAGAATTCCTAGCCCACCCGCTGGCGGTGATGCAGGGCAGTCTGGAGCGAGTGCCACTGCTGACATCTGGTCCGGACTGAAGGACCTGCCAATGATTACTGACATGTCGTCTACTGTCACTGCATATGATTCTGTCACCATGGAAAGAATGGTGGAGGATTATATGAGTGACCGCATCCAAGTAGGCACGTCAGACAGTCCGTACGTATACTGGCAGGAAAAAGAGGCAATTTGGAGGCCCTTGCACAAACTGGCTTTATTCTACCTAAGTTGCCCTACCTCCAGTGTGTACTCCGAAAGAGTGTTTAGTGCCGCCGCTCACCTTGTCAGCAATCGGCGTACGAGGTTACTTCCAGAAAATGTGGAGAAGATGATGTTCATCAAAATGAATTATAATCAATTCCTTTGTGGAGACATTCACCAGCAGCAATTGCCTCCAGAAAGTACACGGGGACCTGAGATGGTGGATTCCAGTGGGGACGAATTAATAATCTGTGAGGAGGGGGATGTACACAGTGAAAGGGGTGAGGAATCGGAGGATGATGATGAGGTGGACATCTTGCCTCTGTAGAGCCAGTTTGTGCAAGGAAAGATTGATTGCTTCTTTTTTGGTGGGGGCCCAAACCAACCAGTCATTTCAGTCACAGTCATGTGGCAGACCCTGTCGCTGAAATGATGGGTTCGTTAAAGTGTGCATGTCCTGTTTATACAACATAAGGGTGGGTGGGAGGGCCCAAGGACAATTCCATCTTGCACCTCTTTTTTCTTTCATTTTTCTTTGCATCATGTGCTGTTTGGGGACAATTTTTTTGAAGGGCCATCCTGCCTGACACTGCAGTGCCACTCCTAGATGGGCCAGGTGTTTGTGTCGGCCACTTGTGTCGCTTAGCTTAGTCACACAGCGACCTTGGTGCACCTCTTTTTTTCTTTGCATCATGTGCTGTTTGGGGACAATTTTTTGGAAGTGCCATCCTGTCTTGATTGACACTGCAGTGCCACTCCTAGATGGGCCAGGTGTTTGTGTCGGCCACTTGTGTCGCTTAGCTTAGTCAAACAGCCACCTTGGTGCGCCTCTTTTTTTCTTTGCATCATGTGCTGTTTGGGGACAATTTTTTGGAAGTGCCATCCTGTCTTGATTGACACTGCAGTGCCACTCCTAGATGGGCAAGGTGTTTGTGTCGGCCACTTGTGTCGCTTAGCTTAGTCACACAGCGACCTTGGTGCGCCTCTTTTTTTCTTTGCATCATGTGCTGTTTGGGGACAATTTTTTTGAAGGGCCATCCTGCCTGACACTGCAGTGCCACTCCTAGATGGGCCAGGTGTTTGTGTCGGCCACTTGTGTCGCTTAGCTTAGCCATCCAGCGACCTCGGTGCAAATTTTAGGACTAAAAATAATGGTGTGAGGTGTTCAGAATAGACTGGAAATTAGTGGAAATTATGGTTATTGAGGTTAATAATACCATGGGATCAAAATTACCCCCAAATTCTATGATTTAAGCTGTTTTTGAGGGTTTTTTGAAAAAAAACAGCCGAATCCAAAACACACCCGAATCCGACAAAAAAATTTCAGGGAGGTTTTGCCAAAACGCGTCCGAATCCAAAACACGGCCGCGGAACCGAATCCAAAACCAAAACACAAAACCCGAAAAATTTACGGTGCACATCTCTAGTTACAGTACATCTTCCACGCCTGCAATGCAACATGGTTTTGCCGAGTTGCTTGCTTTTTTACTTTACTTACAAGCATGAATCAGGCCCTTTGTGTAGTCCCACAAAGGGTCTGCACAAAAAGTGCCAGCTGTAATCTTGCCAGTTCGGATGAATGTGTCACCTCAGAGAAGGGAGAAACCAGTGACTGTAATATTGTACTGTATGTCGTGTAAGTGTAAATTTACAGATTTTTTTAAAGAAAAATGTATCAATTATGTTGTTTATTGTTCAGAAAACAAACTATGTTTGAAACCGGATCACATATATGGGAAGCAGATAGCTTCCCGACGAACAGGATCCCAGCGGTCGGTATACCAATGCTGGGATTTCGAGGGACACAATCCCGGCGTCAAAATACCAATGCCAAACGGTATCAAAATACCGACAGCCGGCATCCCAATCGTCCTGACAGCGGGACGTCCTGCCGTGGGAGGGTGGGAGGTCAGGTTTAGGCAGTCGAAGGGGGGTTTAGGGTGCAGGCATGGGAAAGTTAGGGTTAAGGACCAGGGAGGGAGGTAGGGTTAGGCACATAGAAGGGGAGGTTAGGGTTAGGCACCAAGTGGGGAAGGTTAGGTTTAGGCAGCGGGAAATGGGAGGTTAGGTTTAGGCACTAAGTGGGGAGGGTTAGGTACCACTAGGGTGGGTTAGGGTTAGGCACCCACAAGGGATGGTTAGGGTTAAGGTAGGGGGCTAAATGGGGGCTGTTGGGATTCTGAAGGATGGGATGCCGCTGTTGGGGGGTAGCGACCACCGGTGTCTATAATAAATTACAAAATATTTAAAACTAAAATCCCGGGATGGTA
Source organism: Pseudophryne corroboree (assembly GCF_028390025.1). Classification (NCBI taxonomy): domain Eukaryota; kingdom Metazoa; phylum Chordata; class Amphibia; order Anura; family Myobatrachidae; genus Pseudophryne; species Pseudophryne corroboree. Next base: position 213,281,480 of record NC_086447.1, read on the forward strand.
AATCCCCGAATTAAGTGGATCTATAAAGAAATGGGATGTGGGGTAGCGACCACCGGTGTCTATAATAAATTACAAAATATTTAACACATTTAAAACATTTCTTACAAGTTTACAAAACTTTTTTTTTAAATGGGATAAAAAGTAAATACACATTATGTAAAAAGATATAAAGTGCAAGATATTAAAAGAAGGTTCTTATCTGAGTCAGCAATGATGCCCAACGTGTTTCGTCATACAGACTTCATCAAGACCCATTAATGAAGTCTGTATGATGAAATACGTTGGACATCATTGCTGAACTCTGACTCAGATAAGAACCTTCTTTTAATATCTTGCACTTCATATCTTTTTACATAATGTGTATTTACTTTTTATCCCATTTTTAAAAAAAGTCTTGTAAACTTGTAATAAATGTTTTAAATGTTTTAAATATTTTGTAATTTATTATAGACACCGATGGTCGCTACCCCCCATTCCACTCCTTCATAGATCCACTTAAAAAGGTCCAGTAAGGACCGAAACGTCGGTGTGATTATCATGTCTATGCCACATTAAACCCTGATTGGTCATGTGATTCGTCTGGTGAGTGCACTCTTTTCAAGATTTCTATATATATATATATATATATATATATATTTATCTATAATTAAATAAAAAGATCCTATGACAAAGAAAAAAATGGAACCAGGTCACCACTATATACTTGTTTTCATTGTATGATGTTTTCATTGGGTCCTCTACTTCTGCTTCTGTTTGGTGCCTTTCAGATAAGATGGGAAAAATGACAAGGTCATAGCACCTTGTGCGCCACACAGGAGAAATGCTGTTCACCTGTAGCCACTGTGTCAGGCAAGCGACATGAAAGATATGGTGGCAGCCAGGATGATACAGCCATTTCCTTCTGCAATAGTGCATCTGCTGTAGGTGGGAATACTGGGCAGAATTGTCTTCAGGATGTACTCCAGTCTCAGGAGTGCTGCCCTCAGTGCAGCTGCCCAATTTACACTGGCACAGGGCTCATTTATTCCTCTTCCCGATGATTGTGCCATTCTTCCTGATGATTGGCCAGCTCTTCCTCTTCTAGATGATGGCCCAGCTGTTACTCTTCCTGATGATGGCCCACCATTGGATGGTCTGCGGCATCCTGACCTCAGCAATGTCTCACTGAAGTTATGGTTTGTTCCTCCATTTCCAAGCAGCTGGGCTAACTCCCTTCAGCTCATTATAGCTGATGACAGTAGCTGGAGAAATGTAAATAATAAAAGAGAGAGCGAGAGTAAGAAAAAAACCAAATGTGATTGCACGGTCACTGGTGAATCACTGGCAGATAATACTGGTGAGCTAACGTGATCTCTCTTGGGAGGCTCTTTCTCATGCGTCAGCAGCAGCTTCAACTGAAGAAATGCAAGTGATATTGATGTGCGCTGGGGTTTATGCCCTGGAGAATTCAAATGTGACATGCGGGCGGCGGTTGGTGATTGCAGTTGGTGATGGCCAATGTTCACATCAGCAGCATCTTTCCACTGATATCACACAGTGATACATGTGGGAAATTAGTGGGACATCAGTGGGAAATGACATGTTAGTGCTGAGGAGTCATTACACCAAGAACGGGGTGGTTTGGGACATCTACTGAAATCATCTCAGTTCTGCTGCTGGACCCGGTGAGCTCAACTGTCATTGATGCTGCTCTGAAGCCTCTGTCGTGACAGCTGCCGACATTGTAACATTATATGGTTAAAATAAAAGTACAGTGGCCCTATCCTGTATGCGGTAAATACAGGGGTACTGTTGTTAAAATAAAAGTACACTGTCCCTGACCTGTATGCTGTAAAAATACAGGGGTGCTGTTGTTAAAATAAAAGTACACTGGCCCAAATACAGGGGTGCTATTGTTAAAATAAAATTACACATCCTGTCTTGTATACTGTAAAATTACAGGGGTGCAAATACAGGGGTACTGTATGAATGTTAATGAGGTTAATAATACCGTAGGATTAAAATTACGCCCAAATTCTGTGATTTTAGTTGTTTTTATGTATTTTTCAAAAATTATCCAGATCCAAAACGAAAACCTAAAAGGGTGGTTTTGGCAAATCCAATCCAGATCCAAAACACGAGCGGGGATCCAGATACAAAACCAAAACACAAAACACGAAAAGTGCCAGGCGCACATCTCTAGACTACAATCACAGGTACAATCACCATAGTGTCCGTCAATGAATCAGGAAAGATATTAATTAATTAATTAATTAATATAGATTTTAGTTGTTTTTATCCATATTAAAAGAAGTCAAGAAACATTTGAGGATCTGCACACATCTCTAATAAAAAGGGACCCAAACATGTGATTCACTGTGATTGTAGGAATTATTGGCCTCAGTCAGAGATGGATGCAGTGCACATAAATCCTGTGTTTTTGAAATCCCTGCCCCCAAGCGGAGACAGGCTGCGGCTTATGGGGCCTTGAGTGCGACGACGCAGGACTCATTCTGCACATGCACAGAGCGGGTCCTGTGAATGGGCAGATGCCCAGCATCGAAGATGTACACAAACCAGAATTAGAGGAACCACAGCAGCTTCTTGCATGTGATGTTTTGTCCAATAGATATACACAGGGAAGTGTTTGCTCTATTTTATTTATTTCATTTTATATTCAATTTTATAGGTGATTTTATGTTCGATTTTGAAATGTGACATCCGAAACTGAACAAAAAACCACAAGTCAAAATCGACAAACACCGAATTTTAAATCGATTTTAGAATCGAATGTGAGTAAATGAATGATTTAGACAGTGAAAGAGAATGTCGATTTGATTCGATTTCAGTTGATTTAAATCAACCTTAAAATCTAATACAAAATAGAACATTGGTAAATATATCCCCAAGTCTTAGTACATAGGCCCTCATTCCGAGTTGATCGCTAGCTGCCGTTGTTCGCTACTTAGCGATCATTTAAAAAAATGGCAAATCTGCACATGCGTATGCACCGCAATGCACACGCGTGGCTTACGGGTACAAAGAGCATTGTGGTTTTGCACAGGTTCTAGCGACGCTTTCAGTCGCACTGGCGAACGCAAGGAGATTGACAGGAAGTGGGAGTTTCTGGGTGGCAACTGACCGTTTTTTGGGAGTGTTTGGAAAAACGCACGCGTGGCCGGGCGTTTTCTGGGCGGGGATCTGACATCAATACCGGGTCCTTCGACGCAGCAATCATTGCACAGAAAAAGTAACTACAGGGCTGGTCTTGTTTTGCACAAAATGTGTTTGCAGCCGCTCTGCTGCATTGGCGTTCGCACACTTGCAAAGCAAAAATACACTCCCCCATGGGCAGCGACTATGCGTTTGCACGGCTGCTAAAAGTAGCTAGCGAGCGATCAACTCGGAATGAGGGCCATAAACCCCTGTGTCTTTTGTCGCAGCTGCACTGACAGTGGTGGCCAAGTTCAGACAGAAATTCTGCACCTCCATAGGGCTGGTGCCATTTTCCATGGTAAAACAATCAATGACTGAAAGAGAAGAAGAGGGGAAAAATGGGAAAGGTAAGTATGGAGAACAGAGGTGGAAAACAAAGCCTAGTAAGGAAACATCAGGCCCTTCCTGTTACTGGGAAGCTAGTAAATGTAAACCATGACTTCCAAAGTTGATGGTATTTAAGGAGGGTGTTGTTCATCGGGGAGGGGAAGTAATATACCCCATTTACGAAATTTGCCATATCTCTTTATAACTGCAATGCTGGTGGGAGATCTATTGTAAATAAGTAAAATACATTTGTGAGTTGGTATATTCATGAAATGCAAGGACCCATGGTAGAGGAGCACAAAAGGCGGACTAGGTATATCAATTAGAGATGAGCGGGTTCGAGTTTTACTCGGTTTTACTCGGATTTACTCGGTTCTCAAAACGGCATCTTATTGGCTATCCAAAACAAGAAACATCAGTGAGCCAATAAGATGCCGCTTTGAGAACCGAGTAAATCCGAGTAAAAACGAGTAAAACTGAACCCGCTCATCTCTAATATCAATTGTATGTGTTCAAAATAGCTAAACTTCTGATTAACGAGACACCATATATGGTAAAATGCAGCCTATCCATCCCCTTTTAGTCAGTTGAAAGTACAAGATTTATAATACCTTCTTGCCACATACTCAGGGTCGGACTGTCCCACAGGGGAACAGGGGAAACCACCGGTGGTCCCCACTGCCTGTGGACCCTCCTCATCCTCTAGGGATCAGGTTCCAGACTCTATCCTAGTGCACTTCAATTATGAATTATACATATGTTACATTATACTTCACAAGAATATGGTTTATTATATATTTACCAAGGGGCATAGAACATGTACTCTGTAATGGTTAGCCAAACCTCTGTGGTGGCTGGCCATGCCCCCACTGTAGCCTGGCCACATTCATAAGCTTGGGTCCCTACAACAGCATTCCCCCGGTGGGCCCTTCATGTCCCAGTCCGACACTGCACATACTGGACCAGAGATAGTTCTTAATCAGCTTCAGCTTAATGAAACTACACTTATAGGATGCCACTGTAACAGGTAATGTCAAGAAGATCTTCAGGGCGATTTCCACATTCTGATATGAGTCTTTCAGGTAATACTAAAGGGCCCCATACACTACAACGATATGTCCTGAGGCTGAAATTGGAGGCGATTTCCATTGAGCTCTCCTGGGAGCTTCCCGGGAGTGGTTCCACACAATTCCATACGATTTGGTATATTTTGCATGCAATATATCGTATGCGATCCCAGCCATGCCTGCAGGAACCGACATATCACGAATGCAGCACTTAAGGGCCCAATACACTAGAACGATAATGCTCGATTTCATCCAATTTCGGGCATTCCGGACGATATATCGGGTGAAATCGGGCATTTTGGAGGTGTATCCGATCCGATGCGCGTTCCTGTGAGGTTTGGATTGGCTCCCCTAGATCGTTAGTGCTGCACTCGTGATATGTCGGTTCCCGCAGGCATGGCTGGGATCGCATACGATATATCACATGCAAAATGTACCAAATCGTATGGAATCATATGGAACCACTCCCGGGAAGCTCTATTTATCTATCTGAGTTGGGAGCAAAATAAAAAAGGAGTAAGTTAAATTGGGCAGAGAGATTTAGATTTTGGAGGGGTGTGTCATCTAAACTGCAGTATAAAAATAAAACTGTCCAGCATTTGTGAACTATATGCAAAAGCAGCCAGTATTTACCCTGCATGCAAAAAAATATATTTGCACCCCTTGCAGATTTTAAGATAGTGCTCAGACATCCATGAGGAGATAGAACAAAAAAGTCAGAAACAGGAGAGAGGTCAGGTTATGAGAGGTAAATTTTGGTGTCATCAGTGAAGCGGGTATTAGATGCAAAACAGCTGATGAGATCTCCGAGGGAGGAATCGTAGAGGGAGAAGAGAAGGGGTCCACAAATAGAACCTTGGAGAAGAAGGACAGGTAGTGGGATAGAGGGGGACGGGGAGCCAGAGGAAGATAAAGAAAAGATAGACATGGAGTTAGAGAGGTCCGAAGTCAAAGATGGAAGGACATTGTCATGGAGACAGAAAGAATGGAAAGAATGGTGTTTGAAGGAGTGTAGTGAGGTCCACATATACTGTAAATGTGGTAGACAAATCAAGGAGGATTAGTAGAGAGAGTGACCCTTCACTTAAAGATGAGACATTATTGAGGACAGTTTCTGTGGAGTGGAGGTAATGAAATCAAGATTGAAGTGTGTCTAGGGTGTATATTGTAAGTAGAGATGTGCGGCTGGCACTTTTCGTGTTATGTGTTTTGGTTTTGGTTCTAATTCCACTTTCGTGTTTTGGTTTTGGCTTGGTTTTGCCGAAACCACCCTTTCGTGTTTTGGTTTTGGATCTGGATGATTTTTGAAAAAAACATAAAAACAGCTAAAATCACAGAATTTGGGGGTAATTTTGCTCCTACAATATTATTAACCTCAATAACATTTCTCGAAGTCAAAAATATTACATAAAAAGAACATACAAACTACACACATGAGTCGCTATACTTGCAAATACGCGCAGCGAGCACAGCAAAATATGGTAACACACGCATTTACACGGACATGCCACAGAGATGGATTCGATACTTATTTCATGCAGTACATAATTATAATAATATCAAGCGCCAGACATCATGATGATTTAAAATTATATAATGAAGTAATGTCATGTATGTGTATTATTTGAATGAAGCCAGATACACCTGTCATATTTGGTATTTAAGCAACCAGATTAATGTGTAGATTCATTTGATACTTGTTATTAAGTTGTAGGACATTGCAACAAATAGTTATGATTAAATGTATGAAAGGTAAAATCACTTTTATTAGAACAATAGATATTCCAAACAGGTCGTGGACAGGAAGCTCAGGCCAGCCCCTTTGGATGTCTTCAAGGCTGAACCTGTGGAGCATATACAAATAGACTAGTGACTCATCATGAATGAGAAAGTCCCCTCCCCCAAAAAACTAGATAACACATTGCTGATCACACAGGAGACAGTTGCTGTTTGGTCTCAGAGGATGATGGAGTTGCTTCTAGACCAGTTCCTGCATGATTTTACACAGAGAGAGAGAGAGTGAGTGATATGGAGAGATGAATTTATATGAGAAAGATAATGGTATTGTGTGATGGCCTGTAACTGTAACTGTATGTATTAATTGTTTACTGCATAAATTGTAATCATGTAATTATGTGTATACTGTACATTGTAATATATTGAATCCATATCCTTTTAATAACAAATATATACATCAATGAGCTTTGGTACTCAGATAATGTGTGGGTGTATTGTTTTCTCTTATGGGATGCAGTGTTTTGCTATGCATAGCGCACATTCATGGCACATGGTAATAAGAGGTGCAGGCGTTTACAATATATATTAGAGCGGGCATTTTAAATATTTTTAAGGAAACTAATTTTGTATTTTTTACAGATGGGTGCTCGTCCGGGATATCATGGTCTTAATGATGCACTGTACATTACAAACGCGACGCTGTGGTCGATCAGTTTGTGGTGGACGCATCGTAAAGCTGAGAAAATCATATCCGTGTGTATTGTTTTGATATCAGTAAGCCAATGATATAAAATTTCAAGGGACAATGCGTTTCTCATAATCTTTAAAATGCTAAAATGTATTTTTATTGTTGCAAAACAAAGTTCAAATAAGTCATATTGTGTTTGATTCAGATTGGATTGTTTATCTGTTAAGTAGGTTTAAAAGTACATTTAAAAGTTGCTGCATAGCCTTGATATAGTTTTTTTTAACTCAGGCCTAAAATAACTTCTGGTGCTTGTATAATGTGTGATTTCTTTGTGACAAAGGAAGCCGCATGGTCTGTCCTCCATTTTGGACTAACCACATGGCCTGTCAACCATTTTGTGTAAACCTCATGGATGTGGAAGGGGGAGGAGCAGTGGCCATTTTAGGAAGGTCATTTTCTAAATAGCTGATTTTCACTCTGCTCAGAACAATCAGTTTCCTTGGTCACATCAAGCACCATTTATGAGTTACCAATGCATTTATTTAACCCATGCCATAGTCAATTACAAATAGTTTCAATTGGGCCTAGTGAGAGTAAATGGTGAGATAAATGCTTGGCTTGGTGTAAGAAATTGCACACAAAAAAGAAAAGAAAAAAAAATACTTTTTTTTCTTCTTCTTTCCCAGGATTTAGTTAACTCTCTGTTTGCTATAATATAGGCATTGAAATGCTAATTAACTGGTTCAACCACTTTTACAGGCAGGCAAAAGCACATAGCTTTGATATGCAAATAAGAGGTAAGGTGTCTCATAGGAGACCAGTGAATGGTACATATATAATATTATTATAATTATGTGTATGTTTATATCAGTGTATGTTCTGCAAGATAGCTATCCAAGCTGAATCATTTCATTTAAATTATAGATTATTGCATTCATTATAGATCTGTGTGAAATCGGATACATTTGTTGCTATATAGGTAAATTTGAAATAACAGTATTTTAAGGAAGTAAGTTAAAGACACAAACGCAGGTCTGCATAAAAGTTTATACAGAACAAGTTGTGTCTAGTGGGCAATAGTAATTAATATTGTTCACATTTATAGAGCTGCGTGATTTGTTTTATTGCGGACGCAGGGTTTTGTACACGTGTCTCGGACAAAGTACAGGACAGCGCACGCAGCGTAAGAGACACGCACGGTCGCGTGTTTACGCAAAGTGCGTAAGAGTGCGGGCGCTAAGTGCAAATTACACAATAGTGTCGTTTAGTTCAAACGTGGGCTACAATAGCACAAAACTACCCGGTTTCTAAAGCAGATTAGTATAAAACTTTTGTTTAAACTGTATTGCCTCTGGGGGAAAAGCTGCCAATCTGAATGAATTAAAAATTTCTATACAGAAAAACAAAGTTTATTTGTGTGAGCGAACGTAGGAGTGAGTGGATTCGAACCCCGGAATTCGGGATCCCGTCGTTCGGTACACCAAGTGAGTGGAGGCTTGGTGGCGTGAGGCGGCTGACTCATGTTAGTATAGGATTTGATATGGTCCACACGCTGAAGTTTATTGTGATGAATGGGTACGTATGACTGACAAAGATAGGGTACCATTCCCTAAGGTGGGCAGCTTTGAACCAGAGGTACTGCAGAATGTAAGCAGTTAAATATGTCTGATAAAATCCAGAAAACAAAGGGTCAGACATACAAAGTGTTTAAACCTCTGGCAGCAAGAGGGGTTGGTGAGCTTGATCCTAAGGTATTGCAGGTGGTATGTCTAACCAAAGTCATATAAGACAAGAATGGAAATATAAGAACTGTTTGAACTTGTAGCAACAATAAACAAGTAGGAAGAAAAAAAGAGAATGCAAGTACACCGCCTTATGTAGATGTGGAAGCAGTTACGGCCAGCATACAAACTATAGAAAATAATAAAAATATTAAAAATATGACTGTAACCTATATATGTACTAATGAATGTTGAAGTTTTATTTAGGAGTAGAAGGTGACCTGATTGTATTCAGCCATTTCTCATGCACCCAAAGGAGTATCCAACTGGTAAAAGAAGAGCAGTAGCCTGCGGGGGAAGTGACTGAGACCAGTGGAACAGGTAAGTATGGTATCATTTGTGTACATATATAGTAAAACCCAAAAATAAATAAAAAAAAAAAAATCAAGAAAGTAACGTCAGAAATGGAGAAAAACCTGTCCGCACATTAGTATTTGCCAGTAGGAAAGCGGTCAGAGACAAGGTAACCCCCGGGTATTTCTTTCAGTTACCATATAAGAAGTATTTATTCTTAGTAATGCCCCTAGTCAAGATGAGCTCGGAAATGTTTGTTGGACCATGTACAGACCCTTAATACGGGATGAGAAGGATGGAATGAATACTTTGCATGACCTAGAAGCTTGTTAAACTTTTTTTTGTTGTCTTTTGCAGTAATAGAAAACTCTCTATCTGGATAAGACCACTGGTAAACACTAATTCGTCAAATGGGAGGTGGCTGTCTCTGTGCAAATGGACGGGCTCAATAAGGCATTGAGTGTCAGGGTGCAGACTTCTTTGCAAAATTGAAAAGGGATCACAGTAGCTAATCTTAGATAGTGTGCTATTGAACATCACAAGAATAGTGCTAGGCGCAGAGAACAATAGGTGGAGAGGTTGAGGACGGTAAGTATACTGGCACATACAGGAAAGACCCATCAGTCCAAACCCCAGATCCCTAATGGTCAATAATATGTTACACTTGTAGGAAGGAAGGGCATTTTGCCAGAGATTGTAGGAGTAGCAGGACACATGGTCAATATAGACCCCCTAGACAGAAAACACAAGCCACATTATTAAACACATAGACGGGACCAAGGGACATATAGTAAGGAATCATAAGCCATACAGAAAACACAGATTCGGCTAATGGGAAGAACAAAATAAATGCAACATTACCCTTGGACAAAACTTGCTGGGGTTAAGATGGGGCCTCTAAACTTTTGCTTCTTTTTCCTAGCAGAAATGGCCCTTGATTAACTTAATTTTGTTAGATATGATATACATATACTGTGCTCCCGCTCAGGAAGTACAAAGTATGTTAGACACCCATGAAGACTAATGTCGCATTCTACTGTTCTAGATGCATGTCCATCACAGGTATAGGAAATTATCTCACAGATACCGGGTTCCGTATGAACTTAGGATGGACAGGACACTGGATTAATGGCTGGGATAGTCCCAATAGCGATACGATACACACAGAATTTTTTTTAAGGGGAGTAGACCAAGTAGAGAATCACTTCCCCGTAGTGCCCAATCCAGTTGTCAAATTTTTATAAAATCTTCTTTACCTCTACAAACTCATCTGTCACCAACCTCTATTCTGTTTCTCTACCGTTTCCTCTTCATCTTTTGCGTTCACACAGGGTGGTACAATACATGGACCCAATTACAGTTCAAACTGCACATGCCTAGATCCTTCAGAGTTCTGCCCAAACCCAGTATATCTCAACAGCACGATAACACCAGTATTACTGCAGTGTGCCTTGTCATGCACAAAGGGTGGAGAATGGGAATACTGGTGAAGGGAAATTTTGTATAGACACTGATATGCCTGTTGGTGAATGGCAAACCTGACATTTTCTTTTTCATTTTCTTCTTCTTTCTCTCCTCTAGAGATGTTTTTTTTTTGAGTTATGCTCATGGTACTCTACATTGCAAACACGCGATAGTAAATTAAAATGAAAAATTTGTGTTCCCTACAGGAAAAGGCAGTCTGGAGGACAAAGGGGTATGTCTAGGAGTCCTCAGGACTGTGGACAGGTGGACATGGTAAGCCAGTAGCCCCCAGAGCATACCTTCCAAGTCTAGCTGAGGTGGCACATGGTCTGACTCATCTAGGCAAAGAGGGTATGTGCAGCCTACTGGTGTGCACCAGGATTCTATTCTCATGCAAATAAGAGAGCAATGACCTGTCTTGCTTGCTTGAGGAAGAATATTGGTAAAGCAATACCAACAGAGCCACCCCATATCCCTCCTGCAGACGGATCTTTTCAGGAAATACAAATCGACTTCGTACAGTTAACACCCTTTAGGAATTATTGTTATGTATTGGTGTGCACTGATGTTTTCTCAAACTGGGTAGAGGCATTTCCTGCCGCCACGGATGCTGCTGTGTTTACCGCAAAGAAAAATTGCGCATAAATTTGTGTGTAGATAATGGTACCCATAGAACTAGGAGCAAGCTTGAAATTGTACTATTGTGATCATAGATACTGCCACTAGTATTATGTAGCATCGAAACCACTCCCAGATCTTCACTCAACGAATCACCCTCTTCGAAATTTGTTTTTGTTTTTGTTTTGGTATTTGTGTCTTTTTGGTTGTTTTTGGAAGACAACCTCATGTCATGATTGATCCGCACAATGATCAGAAATACACCAATGAGGTGACAGTACAGTACTTTATCGAGATGAGCCAGCATTTGAGAACTGGACAAAAGAACTTGAAACTGTTGATTGCTGGTATGCCAAATACTAACTGTCTTGATTGTGAACCAAGAGACTGTGTGATTGTTCTTACGCTCAGGTTGCCTAATAGACAGGTGGGAAGGACCATACCAAGTTTTGTTGACAGCACTATCCCAGTGAAAGTAGCCGAGAGAGAGACTTGGGTCCACGAATCCCATTGCAGGAAAGTCGGTAGTCCAGAAGGAACTCGTAAATGGAGTGAGATCGCAAAAGTATCACCAGAGACTCTGTTCTGTGAAGACTGAGAGGCGGCACTGTTGAACACTACCTGAGCGTACTAAAGGATTGCAGAAAGACCAGTCATTGTAATTGATTTGTTATGAACAAGAGTTGTTTTGTTTTGTTCTATTTCTCTTTTCTCTCTTTCCCGCTGACAAACATTTTTTTTCAGGATATTCTATTTTTGCGAGTTTTTTTTTATGAGGAGTCGAGTGTGGGACTGGAACTGGTTCTGGAGGAAGGAGTGATTTCCTTATAGGATCCCAGGATTAGCCGATCAGTTTGTTAAAATCAGAGAAAAATCAAAGGTCTAGTAGTTATGGAGTTCAGAGGTCTTCAGGAACAATCAGACAATGGCTATTCACATATTGCAGATAAAGAGCTCATTAATATATGTAGAAGAAAGGTTTATGAGTGGCTCTCCCCGAACTCCGAAGGTTTATGTTATTTAGGAAGGACACTACTTATAACCCTTGTTCAATTATTAAACAGACCTAGCATACGTTTCAGAAATGGATACAATGTTCAGAAAATGATAGGAATATGTAGATCATGAAAGATTTTATATGTCACTTTCACGATTTGTTTGTGTCTTCTTCATCTACCCAGCAGAACCTCAATCGAATCCAAACATCAGTGTACAAAGACGTAGGTACATGTATGTGTGAAATGTTCGTCGCAAATCAGACATTATAGGCCAAAGCACTGTCCCAGCATACTCTATAGGTTGAATGTTGTCCCACACCCACCCAGTGGTCCTGTGACCGCCGAGTGCATATAGAGGATGTCTCGTCCTCCTCCCTGTCTTCCCCAAATATAGTCAAGTGTCTTATTTGCGAAATGAATACATACTTGTGTCTAGGTCACCGATTATTGTATGAAATATTATTTTTTTCTCTTATGTTAATAATTGATGGCACTTATTGTTTACTGCCAAAGGGTGGACTGTCGAAGTCAAAAATATTACATAAAAAGAACATACAAACTACACACATTATGAGCCGCTATACTTGCAAATACGCGCAGCGAGCACAGCAAAATATGGTAACACACGCATTTACACGGACATGCCACAGAGATTGTTTCGACACTTATTTCATGCAGTACATAATTATAATAATATCAAGCGCCAGACATCATGATGATTTAAAATTATATAATGAAGTAATGTCATGTATGTGTATTATTTGAATGAAGCCAGATACACCTGTCATATTTGGTATTTAAGCAACCAGATTAATGTGTAGATTCATTTGATACTTGTTATTAAGTTGTAGGACATTGCAACAAATAGTTATGATTAAATGTATGAAAGGTAAAATCACTTTTATTAGAACAATAGATATTCCAAACAGGTCGTGGACAGGAAGCTCAGGCCAGCCCCTATGGATGTCTTCAAGGCTGAACCTGTGGAGCATATACAAATAGACTAGTGACTCATCATGAATGAGAAAGTCCCCTCCCCAAAAAACTAGATAACACATTGATGATCACACAGGAGGCAGTTGCTGTTTTGTCTCAGAGGATGATGGAGTTGCTTCTAGACCAGTTCCTGCATGATTTTACAGAGAGAGAGAGAGAGAGAGAGAGTGATATGGAGAGACGAATTTATATGAGAAAGATAATGGTATTGGATGATGGCCTGTAACTGTATGTATTAACTGCTTACTGTATAAATTGTAGTAATGTAATTATGTGTATACAGGTTGAGTATCCCATATCCAAATATTCCGAAATACGGACTTTTTTGAGTGAGAGTGAGATAGTGAAACCTTTGTTTTTTGATGGCTCAGTGTACACAAACTTTGTTTAATACACAAAGTTATTAAAAATATTGTATTACATGACCTTCAGGCTGTGTGTATAAGGTGTATATGAAACATAAATAAATTGTGTGAATGTGCACACACTTTGTTTAACGCACAAAGTTACAAAAAATGTTGGCTAAAATGACCTTCAGGCTGTGTGTATAAGGTGTATATGTAACGTAAATGCATTCTGTGCTTAGATTTAGGTCCCATCACCATGATATCTCATTATGGTATGCAATTATTCCAAAATACGGAAAAATCCGATATCCAAAATACCTCTGGTCCCAAGCATTTTGGATAAGGGATACTCAACCTGTACTGTACATTGTAATATATTGAATCCATATCCTTTTAATAACAAATATATACATCAATGAGCTTTGGAACTCAGATAATGGGGTATATTTACTAAAATTCGTATTTTCCCGAATGAGGTTAAAGTTCAAACACGAATGACATCGAAAGTGTAAAATTGCAACTTTTTGAATTTATTACGACTAATTTACTAAGCTGTCGTATTCTGCATTTTCGTATTTTCCGATGTTGATTCATATTTTTTGGCAGTGTTTTACGGGAGTGAATTGTAAAACACTGCCGACATTAACACAATGAATCTCGGCCGGATCTGTGAGATCCATGCTGGGCTTCATTGTGCACCTTTCGTTAAAATAAAAAACATTGTTAAAAATCCCCAAAAAAAATGCGTGGGGTCCCCCCCCCCTAAACAAAAGCAGCCTCGGGCTCTTTGAGCCGGTCCTGGTTGAAAAAATATGGGGGAAAAAAATGACAGGGGTTCCCCCATATTTAATCAACCAGCACCGGGCTCTGCGCCTGGTCCTGGTTCCAAAAATACGGGGGACAAAAAGCGTAGGGGTCCCCCGTATTTTTGAAACCAGCACCGGGCTCCACTAGCCAGGTACATAATGCCACAGCCGGAGGACACTTTTATATTGGTCCCTGCGGCCCTGGCATTACAGTAACCTCACCGCTGTCCGCAAAGTTCCCACCATTGGTTACAATGGAGCGCATAGGCGCTACATTGTATCACTGCCGTGTGCTGCCTGACAGACACTACAGGAGCACACAGCCAATCAGGAGGGTGCCACGATGTGGCGCTCCCTGATTGGCTGAAGGAACCCTCTTAGACAGGAGTCAGGGGGGGGGGGGTCCTGGCAGTCGGGGAAAGGGGTCCCATGTGAAAACATGGGGCCCCTTTCAATGCGTGGTCGGGTGTCCGTTTTTTTATTTTGCAAAGTACGTGGATTATACAAAGAACAGAAGAGGACCGATCTACACTGGATTATATGAGTATAATTTTTCCCACAGGTACCCCATGGATTCTACATGGAGAAGAGGACCGACCCTCGTGTGAATATAGGTAAGTATGTATGTTTGGAGGTGTGCATGTATGTAATAAACTTATACTTTCAAGGTGTGTGTCTCCTGTTTTTATTGGGGTATTTTTTTAGTAGTAGTACAACAGGTACCAGCGGGCCCGGTTTTCCACCGCATGCTGGTACTTGTGGTTCTCCAAGTACCAGCTTGCGGGGGAGGCTTGCTGGGACTTGTAGTACTGCTACTAAAAACAATATTCACATTTTGACAAAAAGGCTATCAGCCCCCCATCCGCCGCCCTTGAATGGGGGGGACAGCCTCGGGCTTCACCCCTGGCCCTTGGGTGGCTGGAGGGGGGGACCCCTTGATTTAAGTTGTTCCCACTCCTCCAGGGTACCCCGTCCAGGGGTGACTAGTTGGGTATGTAATGCCAGGGCTGCAGGGACCAATATAAAAGTGTCCCCCGGCTGTGGCATTATGTACCTGGCTAGTGGAGCCCGGTGCTGGTTTCAAAAATACGGGGGACCCCTACGCTTTTTGTCCCCCGTATTTTTGGAACCAGGACCAGGCGCAGAGCCCGGTGCTGGTTGATTAAATATGGGGGAACCCCTGTCATTTCCCCCCCCCCATATTTTTTCAACCAGGACCGGCTCAAAGAGCCCGAGGCTGATTTTGCTTAGGAGGGGGGGCCCCACGCATTTTTTTCCAGCAAATTTAACATTTTCCCACCCATTCCCACTGATAAACATGCACGGATCTCATGGATCCGTGCATGCCTATCAGAACACGGTTAAAAAAAGCAGGTCTGTTTTATTTTAGCATTTTTTTACGATTTGTATTGTTTCACGGCAGTGTTTGGCTATTGCCGGCAGTGTTTGTGAATTACACTTTTTAGTAAATTACAGAGTTCTACCAAATAACAGGCGTATTTGACCGATGGTGTATTCATTCGTAATTTTATTCATTGAGTTCCAAAAAAATACGAATGCCCTCATCACTGCCGTGATTTGAGTTTAGTAAATTCCCGAGATGACACTTTGAAGAAAAAACACCATCTCGGTCAAAATCGGGACCTTAGTAAATTTCCCCCAATGTGTGGGTGTATTGTTTTCTCTTATGGGATGCAGTGTTTTGCTATGTATAGCGCACATTCATGGCACATGGTAATAAGAGGTGCAGGCGTTTACAATATATATTAGAGTGGGCATTTTAAATATTTTTAAGGAAACTAATTTGGCATTTACACATTAATTTCCACTCATTTCCAGTCTATTCTGAACTACTCACACCTCACAATATTGTTTTTAGGCCTAAAAGTTGCACCAAGGTGGCTGTATGACCAAGCTAAGTGACACAAGTGTGCGGCACAAACACCAGGGCCATCTAGGAGCAGCACTGCAGTGTCAGACAGGATGGCACTTTTCAAAAACTAGGCCCCATACAATACCTCATGCAAAGATGTAGAAGAGGTGGAATGAGGTAGCTGTATGACTAAGCCAAGTGACACAAACAATTCCCACTGGAATTATACGTCCAAATCACTGGAATTAAATGGCAAAATCACTGGAATTAAATGGCAAAATCACTGCAATTATACTGCAAAATCACTGTAATTATACGTCCAAATCACTGGAATTATATTTCCAAATCACTGGAATTATACGTCCAAATCACTGGAATTAAATGGCAAAATCACTGGAATTATACGTCAAAATCACTGGAATTATACTGCCAAATCACTGGAATTATACAGCCAAATCACTAGAATTAAATGGCAAAATCACTGTAATTATACTGCAAAATCACTGTAATTATACGTCCAAATCACTGGAATTAAATGGCAGTACCACTGGACACATGCGGAAGTGTCAGAAAGGATGGCAATTTAAAAAAATAGTCCACAAACAGCACATCATGCCAAGAAGTAAAAGAGGGCAATGAGGTAGCTGTATGACTAAGCTAAGCGACACAAGTGTGCGGCTCAAACACCTGTCCCATCTAGGGTTGGCACTGCAGTCCCACTGTACTAATGGTGGATACCGGACGCACGTTTAACACCAACATAGTTGTTATGGCCTCAGTAATTGGCTTTTCAACAGGGTATATATATATATAAGGCAGTATCACTGGACTGGACTTATACGCCAGTACCACTGTAATTATATGGCAGGATCACTCGACTTATAAGGCAGGATCACTGGATTTATATGGCAGGATCACTGTAATAATACGCCAGTACCACTGTAATTATACGGCAGGATCACTGGAAATAAATGGCAAAATCACTGGAATTATACGTCCAAATCACTGGAATTAAATGGCAGTACCACTGGATATATACGGAAGTGTCAGACAGGATGGCACTTTAAAAAAATTGTCCCCAAACAGCACATGATGCAAAGAAGAAAAAAAGGTGCACCGAGGTTGCTGTATGACTATGCTAAGCGACACAACCATCTGGCCCATCTAGTAGTGTCACGCAGTGGCTGAATGTCAAGAGTGGGACGCAATTGTTCGGTCCACTGACAGCATCTCCAGCATGCCCCTGTCATTTTTTTAAAATCTGCAATTGGTGGACTTATACAACAGTACCCCAGGACTAATACAGCAGTACCCCTGGACACATACGGCAGTGTCAGACAGGATGGCACTTTTCAAAAACTAGGCCCCAAACAGCACCTCATGCAAAGATGTTGAAGAGGTGCAATGATGTAGCCTTATGTCTAAGCCAAGTGACACAAACAATTACCACTGGAATTATACATCCAAATCACTGGAATTATACGTCCAAATCACTGGAATGAAATGGCAAAATCACTGGAATTAAATGGCAAAATCACTGGAATTATACTGCAAAATCACAGTAATTATACGTCCAAATCACTGGAATTATACGTCCAAATCACTGGAATTAAATGGCAAAATCACTGAAATTAAATGGCAAAATCGCTGGAATTATACGTCTAAATCACTGGAATTAAATGGCAAAATCAATGGAATTAAATGAAAAAAATCACTGAAATTAAATGACAAAATCACTGGCATTATACGTCCAAATCATTGGAATTAAATGGCAAAATCACTGGAATTATACTGCAAAATCACTGTAATAATACTGCAAAATCACTGGAACTATACGTCCAAATCACTGGAATTATACGTCCAAATCACTGGAATTAAATGGCAAAATCACTGGAATTAAATGGCAAAATCATTGGAATTATACGTCCAAATCACTGGAATTAAATGGCAAAATCTCGGTATCGCCTGCCTAGTGAAGTGCAATCTAAATAGGATTTGGTACCGGGGACACAATACCTCCATCAATAGTCTAAATCCCACTGCACTAATGGCGGATACCGGATGCACGTCTAACACCAACATAAGTGTCAAGGCCTCAGTTATGAGGGCTTCCATCGTCATGTAAAGCTGAACCACTAGTCATGAACATAGGCCAGGGCCTCAGCCATTCCTTGCCACTCCGTGTCGTAAATGGCATATTGGCAAGTTTACGTTTCTCCTCAGACCATTTAAATTACTTTTTTTGGGTCTTTTTACTGAACTTTGGCTTTTTGGATTTTACATGCCCTCTACTATCACATTGGGCATCGGCCTTGGCAGACGACGTTGATGGCATTTCATCATCTATGTCATGGCTAGTGGCAGCAGCTTCAGCACTAGGAAGAAGTGGTTCTTGATCTTTCCCTATTTTATCCTCCAAATTTTTGTTCTCCATTATTTTTTGGGAGAACCGAACTGGCTCATCTCTAATTGTAAGTTTCCCAACACAGCCCAATATCCTATAGTATATCATGATACAGTATACGTAGCATTTTTCCATTTTATCTACGTCAGTCACAACATGAGTAGAGGAATTTAGCCTACTCTATTCCTTAAAATACAACAATAACAAGCAAATCATCTTGGTAGCTGAAGAGAAAAGTAATCTAGCTAGAGTTTGGTTCTTATCATTATTTGTTAACATTTATTTAAATGGCAAATAGACCCAACCCTTTGGAGCTTACAGTCTAAGGGCGGGATGCATCAAGCATCGGGTTTTACATGCAGTGCCTCCCGCCATTGCATGTGATGCATCCCGCCACTGATGACAAGCATAGTGGTGTTTAGTAATGCCTAATGCTTGTACAATTGTGACTACAATTGCAAAAGACAGCTTGGGACATAATAACTTCAAGTTTATGACCCAGCAGTGCTGCTGCGCATGAAAGCCCTTTTGCCATTGCATGCACCAGGGGACACTGGGGAGGATCCATTTGGATCTTTCTCAGGGAACAATACAGACAGAAGCTGTCACGGTCTCATCATTGAAGCTGCAGAATGACTTCTCCTCTAATTTTTTTCTTTGTCCTGGTGGTCCGGTAAACAGTGTACTTGTCTGCAAGGCTGGCAGCCTCTTGTGCTGACTTGGGTCATGGGCCAGGACCCACTATTTCACCTCTGTAGGGCACAGGAACATGGATTGCTCCTTCAGAATGAGGTCTTTTAACTGGGCAAAGTCTGTCACCTGCTCTCCCGGCCATCGCTGCAGGAGGGTTGATTATTGTGTGGACAGTCCTGCATAAGTATCAGAAGCACTGCGTGTTAAACCTCAGGAAACTCTGCCTGTAAGCCTCTGGGGTAATGTTAAACTGGGCCAGCAATGGCTTTTTAATTGCTGCATAATTTTCATCTACTTCCCGTGGAAGGTTGGCAAACACATCCAATGCTTTCCATCTTTGGGTAGGGGTTAAATAACTGGCCTACAGATTACTGTCCAAATGAAATTGTCGGCAGGTTTTTTTCAAAAGTTCTGAAAAAGGTATCCATTTTGCTGTCCTTTTCTAACACGGGAATTGTTCACAATGCGGTCACTGGGGAATCGTGTCGCCGGCCACAGGCTGGTGATTGATTTAAGCTATCTCTAACTGGAGCCTGTGGTCAGCCTCTCTATTCATAGCAGCAGCCACTCTGTCCATAGCAGAAGCCTCCATGGTATTGAATTGCTGTACAAGCTGCAGAACCATCACCGGGTCCGGCTCTTTCACATACAGTACTTAGCAGCCAACTATAGATACAGATCCATGGCAGAGTACCCACTGGAAGTATTGGAGGAGCCCTATCCATGACAGGTGGGTTCGGTAACCTCCATTGCCAACTGATAACCAACATCAGACCTGGAATCCAATTGATCCCCCTCAACTCCATGCTGCTAGTCTGTGTCCATTAAGGCTTGGATCATCTGTTCCCTGGTTTGGCCCTCATTGACCAGACCCTTTTGCGTACACCGTGCCATCTGGTCATCTTTGCCAAAATAAAAGAACAGGGATGGGGAACAGAAATAGCTTTGCACTATGTGACTTTAACTAATATAAGTTTTGAGTTCTGATATCTAGCGAATTGGGTTCCTCTCATGGAATTACTCCTGTACCACATTCACTTTAGTTCTTATAAAAAAAACAATTATTATCCCACTGCTGCCGCCAATCTGTCACAATCTCATCTTCACTCAGATCGCTAGCTAAAATGGATGGTCGTGACAGGTGATTTTTGTGAGTTACCTTATTAATTAAAACAATAATCCTACCACCACCAAGAGTTATAATGGGAGGTTCCCCTCCTACTTCGGCTCTTCGGTTCCGCTTTACCAGAAAATATACCTTTGAATCAGTAGCTTATGGCATTAGGAGGTGTGACCAGACGATCCCGTACGAAAGCCCTCACCGCTTTCGCGTCCCATCCCCAGTACACAGAATGGATGTTTAGGTCACACGGGACCTGGCCTCATAGGGGATTCCCACTTATCGTCAGTAACCGCCTGTTACTGACTCCACCCACTGTGGGGGACACTGGGGAGGATCCATTTGGATCACGGTTCTGCTCTGTATGCGTCGACACGCCGCCTTACCACCCCTGTGTGGTGTTGACGAATCCCCAAACGTTGCTTGCCCAAGCACAGCACGGTAGCAGGCCGAAGGCGGACCTTGGAGGCACTGGTTACACCCTGGACAGCCGGAGAATGGAGCTAGGTTTCGCATAGCCCTGCAGGTCACAAGATGAAGCTGTCGTCTTTAGCAGAAGATCTTTATTTGCCCAAGTAGTTCTGAAAAGAACTTCAGTAATACAGCAGATGTTTATAGCAGAAGAAAATGGTATATTACACCTTTCATGGGGCAGCTGCCCTCCTTTTATCCTACTCCAATACACAATACCACAGGGGGTAAGTCCGCCCTGTGGTTTACAACCAATTAATGTTTACCCATGGGCTGTGCATGCCTTGGTCACATGCACAGCTACCATTGTCCTCTATGGACAGTGGGGAGTGGTCACTCTCCTTTGACCTTCCCATCCTGGAGGATCAGGATACGCCTTGGTGCCGTGCAGTCTAGGCTGGGGGAAGTTTTCCTGCCTAAACGTACTTCCAGAAACCTGCCCGGGACCTAGCTCACCATCTGCAGCCTGGATTTGGTCTCCAGAGCTGGGCAGCCTAGATCGCCTGGTCAGGGTTTCCTGGCCCTTACGGGTGAGCTCCATGGAGCTCCAGAAAACCACTCAGCTTGTTTTAAAGCTGAGCTTTCCCTCTCTCTTACAGTGCCACTTTCAATACTAAGGCTGGAGGAGAAAGCATTCCGTTTTTGGGGAAAAGGTCTGGGAGAATCCATCAGCATGCACAGCCATGGATTCCACCGTCCTGGGACACACAACCAAGTAAGTGCATTTTTACCTTAAAATTAGAGATGAGCGGGTTCGGTTCATCGAGATCCGAACCCCCTCGAACTTCACGTATTTTACACGGGTCCGAGGCAGCCTCGGATCTTCCTGCCTTGCTTGGTTAACCCGAACGAGGCCGAACGTCATCATCCCACTGTCGGATTCTCGCGAGATTCGTATTCCATATAAAGAGCCGCGCGTCGCCGCCATTTTCACTTGTGCATTGGAGATTAAACGCAGAGGACGTGGCTACGTTCTCTCCTTGAAAAGCTCCATATCTGTGCTCAGTGTGCTGCAAATATCTGTGCTCAGTGTGCTGCATTGTGGGGACCACCAGTATATTATAGTAGTACAGTACAGTAGGCCATTGCTGTATCTTGCAGCTCCGTGTCAGACTCTAGACAGTATCCTGATCGGGTCTGGGACTAAGGGTCGACAGCACAAAGGTCGACACACCTTAGGTCGCCACCAATTGGTCGACACACCTTAGGTCGACATGGACAAAAGGTCGACAGGAACAAGGTCGACATGGAAAAAGGTCGACATGAGTTTATTATGTTTTTTTGGTGTCATTTTCTTCGTAGAGTGACCGGGAACCCCAATTAGTGCACCGCGTCCCCTCGCATGGCTCGCTTCGCTCGCCATGCTTCGGGCATGGTGCCTTCGCTCCGCTACCGCTTCGCTCGGCACACTTTACCATTCCAATCGTAGTCCACGTGGATCGTTAAGTATGAAAAGGTTCAAAAAAAGAAAAAAATCGTGAAAAACTCATGTCGACCTTTTTCCATGTCGACCTTGTTCATGTCGACCTTTTGTCCATGTCGACCTTTTGTCCATGTCGACCTAAGGTGTGTCGACCAATTGGCGTCGACCTAAGGTGTGTCGACCTTTGTGCTGTCGACCTGGAGTCCGGATACCATCCTGATCAGTGCTCAATATCTGCTGCATTGTTGTGTGACCAGTATGTACCATGTATATATATATATATATATATAGTACAGTGCAGCATTTTGGTGACCAACAGTATATAGTTGTACAGTACAGTAGGCCATTGCATTATCTTGCAGCTCCGTTGTCACTTCAAGTATCCATATCTGTGCTGGATTGTTGTGAGCAGTATATATAGTAGTACAGTGCAGCATTTTGGTGACCAACAGTATATAGTTGTACAGTACAGTAGGCCACTGCTGTATCTTGCAGTGTCACTTCAAGTATCCATATCTGTGCTGCATTGTTGTGAGCAGTATATAGTATTACAGTGCAGCATTTTGGTGACCAACAGTATATAGTTGTACAGTACAGTAGGCCATTGCTGTATCTTGCAGCTCCGTGTCACTGCAAGTATCCATATCTGTGCTGCATTGTTGTGAGCAGTATATATAGTACAGTGCTGCATTGTGGTGACCAGTATACTACAGTACAATAGTCCAGTGCTGTTCTCGCTGCTCAGTGTCAGTTCTCCGTAGTATCATCAGTGCTCAGTAAAATCAGTGCTCAGTATAATCAGTGACTGATCAGTATAATCAGTGCGCTGTTAGACGTGCGCCCGTTTTTAGACATGCTGCCCAGCTCTGGAGACCAAATCCAGGCTGCAGATGGTGAGCTATTAGTGCATTGGGATTTAGACAATTGATGAAGTTATTGTGTCCCAGGTACAAAATCCCATCTAGATTCCACTTCACTAGGCAGGCGATAACGAGATTTTACCCATTAATATCAGTGATTTATAATTAATTATTAATTACAGTGATCTTGCTAATTGATTCCAGTGATTTTGTCATTTTCTTCCAGTGATTTGGACCAATAATACCATTGATTAGAACGAATAATTCCTGTGATATTGAGGTGTTTGTGTGACCACAGTGCACCTCTTTTTCTCTTTTCTTTGCACCATGGGGGTCATTCCGAGTTGTTCGCTCATTATTTTTTTCTTGCAACGGAGCGATTAGTCGCTAATGCGCATGCGCAATGTCCGCAGTGCGACTGCGCCAAGTAAATTTGCTATGCAGTTAGGTATTTTACTCACGGCATTACAGGGTTTTTTTTCGTTCTGGTGATCGTAATGTGATTGACAGGAAGTGGGTGTTTCTGGGCGGAAATCTTTTGTTCGCAATTTTGATAAGCTAAGATTCACTCCCAGTAGGCGGCGGCTTAGCGTGTGCAAAGCTGCTTTAAGCTGCTAAAAGCAGCTTGCGAGCGAACAACTCGGAATGACCCCCCATGTGCAGTTTGGGGACAATTTTTTTAAGTGCCATTCTGTCTGACACTTCTGTATATGTGTAAGAGGTGCGGCTGCGCGTGTGGTGGTGCCTGCTGCCGTGCAGGTGTATTTTCGGTACTCACCAGGCGCCGCTCTCTCTCACCTTCAGGTACCGGAACCTTCAACGGACCTGGCAAATCTTCCGTCGGATCCAGACACGGCGATTCCCTCTCGGAGCTGACCGACGACCGAGCTGAGGAGAGAATCGGTTACCTCAAGGGGGGTATCAACCCTTCTTCCACCGGTGCACTAATTGGGGTTCCCGGTCACTCTACGAAGAAAATGACACCAAAAAAACATAATAAACTCATGTCGACCTTTTTCCATGTCGACCTTGTTCCTGTCGACCTTTTGTCCATGTCGACCTAAGGTGTGTCGACCAATTGGTGGCGGTTGGGTGAAAGGTCATCACAGGCACAAAGCCTCAGCCACCCAGATTTCACACACTCGCGCTCTCGCACGTAGTGTGATGAAAAGGATTCTCACATCCGTGAGCAATCCCGACTCCGGCGCTCGGGGACAGACAAGGGACAAACATACACGGATGCTACTCACCGTCTCAAGTCTTGCACTCCGATCTTCTCCACTTACAGGTCCCTGTAAGGAGGCAAAGAGAAACAGCCGTGCAGGGCCAAGAACTACCCTAGTGTGCGTCCGCTACACTAGCTACATAAACAGAGCCCTCAAACTAGCTCGTGTGAGTGGTGCAACACAACTATGCACAACTTAAACAAACAGAAACTTTGCCCTGCACGGTAACAACACACATCACAATATCGGAATACAAGAGCACACGGTACTGTCCCTTTAAATCCCTACCTGCTGCTGAAAGAGGGTGGGCGCCACACAGCCTGCCCACCTCCTGTACACTTCCCTTATGTGGGCCTCAGGCCTGCCTACCTCAATACCTCAGGGTGGCCTGGGCCTTGCGCCCAGCGCCACCTTTAGTCACCCCGGGGCAATTATCCACTGGGCCTAGCGCCCCCTATTTGCGCACGGACCCGAGGCCCGACTGTACCCACGGGCCTAATGCCCGCCTAACTCGTCCCTCGTGGGGTGACCTGGGCCTGGTGCCCAGGGTCACCTTATATTCCCTAACTGGCCAAAATACTCAGGGGCCTAATGCCCTCTAATGTCTCGCAGGCCTATTGCCTGATGTGCCCCCGGGCCTAGTGCCCGCCTACTGCGCTGAGAGAGGGTGGCTTGGGGCCTAACGCCCGAACCCCCTATTTGATGTGTGGTCAGGTCTGGGAACCCCGACTGCGTGTGGCCTTGGACCCAGGGAGCCCGACCCACTTGTGCCCACGGGCCGGGAGGGCCTGACTGTATGCCCACAGGCCGGAAGGGCCTGACTCTGCCCACGGGCCTAATGCCCGAACACCTGGTGGTCTAGGGAGGAAAAGGGAGGGGGTGAAAGTTGCCTCACTGAGGCCTCACCTGATCTGGGGGGGTCTCCGGCACTCTCTTCTGCCGCTGACCCGTCCTGGCCAGCGGCGCCGCCGTCTCTCCTCCGCGTCCAGCCGCCGCTGGACATCTTCCTCCTGCAGGCCGACGTCTTCCGTCCTCTTCAGCGGCCACCGGAGCTCTTCTCCCCACGGACGCCGTCTTCCTCGTCCACGCCGCCTCCGCTCCCCGTCCGGCTCTTCTGCGCTCTTCCGCGCGCTTCTTCTCTTCGGCTCCCGCCCGGCGTCTTCTTCTGACTTCGCGCCCCCGTGCGCGGTATTTTCTTCTGGCTCCCGCCCGGCGTCTGACGTCAGACGCCGGGGGCCTACGACGCGGCGAGCGCCGATTGGCTCGCCGCGCCCCTCTCCGATTGGCTGCCGCTCCGGGAGCCGCGATTGGCTCCCGGAGGGCGCCAACATTCAAATGCCCCCGCAGCCTCTGGTCCGGTGCAGGGAAAAGGGTAATCCCTGCACCGGACACCCGCCGCCGCCACACACTGACAGGCGCTGGGGACAGACAAGCTGTCCCAGCGCTGTCAGAGACATTGTCCCGCAGGGGACACAGGCGCCCTGGCTGCTGCAGCTGGAATATGTCCTGTTAAACAGGACACATTCCCACATTTGTATACAGGGGAGGGGTCCTGGGGTGCACACCGGTAATGAGAGGTGCGACCCTGCAGAGACCTTTCAGTAGAACTGCATACAAAGAAAAAGGTTGCAGGTGCACAATTCAAACATTACCAATTTATTAATAATAATCGTTTATAAAAATTTTGCATTTTAAGCGAGGTTCTTCGCATAGTTATGGCCATAAGTAACGGCTTGCCCACCGCGTCCAGGTGACCTCATTAGTCAGGCAAGTCCCTAACATTTTGGGGGGAACAAATCTAGGGTGCGGGACCCCCCAAAAATTAAGCAGCTGAGTGACCCCAGGGCAACACAAAAGTGAAAAAATATATAGTGGAAAAGTGAAAATAGGTTAGTGAGAGAGGCTGCTGAAAACAGCAGGGGTAAATTAGTGAGAGATAAAGTAGTGAGAGGTAAAGTGGTGAGAGGTAAAGTAGTGAAAAGTGAAGGAAGGAAATGAATTACATTGAAGCAAAACACATGATAGGGATGAAAGTAAATATGAAAATAAGTGTTAATATGTGTTGCTCCTGAGGCAAAATAGCCACAACAGTCCAGGGGGACCCACACCCCGGAAATGCACCCCCATCTGATAATTCAATATACATTTGTGCAGGACTCACCTTGCTCTGCATGCAGTCTAAGAAATGTCAGGAACCTAATTAAAACCAATATATAGGACAGGTGAGCGTGGGTGCTACCACCAGGCAGAAGGGGTCTCTGGCCTTCTATTGTGTATGTAAATACACAGCATTAGGTATACAGGGAAGGGGTCCTGGGGTGCACACCGGTAATGAGAGGTGCGACCCTGCGGAGACCTTTCAGTAGAACTGCATACAAAGAAAAAGGTTGCAGGTGCACAATTCAAACATTACCAATGTATTAATAATAATCGTTGCACTAAAATTTTGCAGATGTCATGACACCTCTCCCATAGTTCTGAGGAGCGGGCGGCCAGGCGGAGGGCAACGGTCCGGAAGCAGGAGCAGGGCTGGTGGGTATTTTAATGTATGTGTGTAAGCGGTGCTACTAGGAGGCTTATCTAATGGGGCATATTTAATGGGGCATAACAACTGACTGGGGGCATATCTAATGGGGCACAACAACTGACTGGGGGCATATCTAATGGGGCATAACAACTGACTGGGGCATATGTACTTAGGGCATATCTACTGGGGCATAACAACTGACGGGGGTATATCTACGGGGGGAATAACTACTGACTGGGGGCATATCTACTGACTTGGGGCATATCTACTTGGGCATAACTACTGGGTGAATATCTATTGGGGGCAGGCTAATTTTTAAGATGATAATTTTTGTATGGCCCCTGATGGATTTTATAAATATCCAAATAGCCCTTGGTAGAAAAAAGGTTCCCCACCCCTGGCCTATCGGGTCCAAGCTCCATGAGTTTTGCTTTCCGGAGCTTGGTGCATATAGAGAATGTGGTCAAACCTCCAAAAACGGCATTTTTGGAGGTTTAACCAAATTTTTGCCCTTGGAAACATCCTAGCCTAAATGGCTGAAAACATACACCATCATTGCAGAGGCACGTGGATGAAGATGCTATGGCAAGATTTTCTGAAAAAACATTTTTTTAATGGATGGAGATGTTATGACCTAGTGATCATAGTAATAATGTTATTTGAAACATTGTCTATTTATTGATATCTTTTGAGGGTAAAAGTGCTACATATGTCCAATTCTTAAGCTCTAATACTTTATCTTTATCTGTAAATATCTCAGGTTCTTCTAAACGTAACAACAACTTCATCCACTCGCTTCTTCATTTATCAACCAGTACATTTTTTGATTCTGGAGGAAATTTACACAAACGAAGGGAGAACATACAAACATCACACAGAGCGTACCCTCCTAGAAAACTAACATATGACCCCAATGCTGTGAAGCAACAGTGCTAACCACTGTGCCACCATGTCACCCAATAGTTGGGTTAGCTAAAACATTTTGTAAGCAACAGCATTAATATATATCCCACAGAGCAAAATTTCCAACACCTTTCCGTGATGCTATCTACATGAAAAAAATATCCAGGACTATGGGGGTCATTCCGAGTTGATCGCTCGCTAGCTGTTTTTAGCAGCCGTGCAAACGTTATGCCGCCTCCCACTGGGAGTGTATTTTAGCTTAGCAGAAGTGCGAACGAAAGGATCACAGAGCGGCTACAAAATTATTTTGTGCAGTTTCAGAGTAGCTTCAGACCTACTCAGCGCTTGCGATCACTTCAGACTATTCAGTTCCTGTTTTGACGTCATGATCATGCCCTGCGTTTGGCCAGCCACACCTGCATTTTTCCGAACACTCCCTGAAAACGGCCAGTTGACACCCAGAAACGCCCACTTCATGTCAATCACTCTGCGGTCAGCAGTGCGACTGAAAAGCTTCGCTAGACCTTGTGTGAAACTACATTGGTCGTTGTAATAGTACGACGCACGTGCGCATTGCGCGGCATATGCATGCGCAAAAGTGCAATTTTTTAGCCTGATCGCTGCGCAGCGACCGAAAGCAGCTAGCGATCAACTCGGAATGACCCCCTATATGTCATGGGAATTACAGTGAAGTCTGTAAAAAGAATATTATATGGATAGACTAGATGGATCACTTATTTCTGCTGTCGGGGTGTGTAAATGATTATACAAAACTTTTTTTTTTAAGTGCAAAGCACCTTTTTGTCCATCAAGTGTATAAATTGATGCATTCCATCTCCTTGGGCAGATGTATTAAACCTGGAGAAGTGATAAAGCAGTGATAAAGAAGTGATAAGTGTAAGGTGATAATGCACCAACCAATCAACTCCTGTCATTTTTCAAACCCGTAATGATTGGCTGGTGCGTTATCACCTTCCACTTATCACTTCATTCACCAGGTTTAATACATCTGCCTATTTGTAAAAAAAAATATATAACTGCGAATATACTGGACTGACCTGACATCACAAGAGAAGCTGCTTCTTGTCAAACACTTCCAAGGTTTATTTATCTATTGAGCTGCTAGGAGTCACTTTAGGGAGAAGTAGTAATAAGCACAGCTCAGCCTCACAGACAAATATCGCCTGTTATTTCATTAGCCGGCTTCAACTACTTGAATTATATCATCCTTTGTGAAATATGTCCACTGCCCTTGTGTTACTTTCAGCAGATCTTCCTTTTCTCTATACCTGAAACACAAGAAAATGTGTGCAAGTTAATTAGTATTTTTATTACAAGACCCATATAAATGTATTCAAAATTGACCACAAACCTGCTCTCCAATATATAAATTGTCTGATTTTATGACTAACCATCATTCAGTACAGTGAAAATGAGAAATTCACTTAGGATTTACAACATTACAATGCAGACTGTAGAGAATATGCTGTAAATTAAATATATAGCCATATCATGCTGAGAAATATGCTTATATATTAACTCCACAGCCGGATTATAATAAGGACATTTGGGGAGCTTGCCCAAGAACTAGGGATTTATGAGGGCCAAGACCTAACTCCAATGCCACTAGGACATTGATAGAAGGTAAAGTGAACCTAGTGGCAGGGATTGCATTTTTCTTAAATCAACTTGGGGAGATGTTCTTGCTCTTGACTTTGACAAGAGATAAAATGAGCTTGGAGTGATGGAATCACTGTGAACTTGAGAACACCTTGAGAGTTCTGGGCAGACCTGTTATTTATTTTCAACTTGGTTTCTTTATTTCTGGAAGATATTCATGTTCATGGATGGATGTTCTCAGAAGAATGTATATGCAATAGTTTTGCTAACGTCATGATCCAGGCATCTAATTTTACTGGATCTTATCATATCATAGATTATTAGGGCCATTTTTTCTTTTAGCCAGACCACTTCTTACCTCATGCACTGCAACCATTAATTTACTATGGACTACAGGTGGAAGTGCACTGAGATAGTGATTGCCACCAAGCTTCTCGTACCCTGAGTAAAGAATGTAGTATGTAGTCATCTGTTAGGGTCTCCTGCCCTGTGCTGCCACGTCGTCATGGCAACCGGGAGACAAGTGCTAGTGGAGTGGCCTGAGCGCAGCTGATACTCCGGTTCGGGTCTTTTGCTGTGCAGTGGTTATGGGCTCTGTGCACGGCAGGGGATCCGGTGCTGGTTTTTGTGCTCACAGTCTGTGGGGTCTGAGTGGGGCGTGGACAGCACCTGCTTTATGGGGCCTCTTTTCAGGGTAAGCAGATGCTGCTGAGTCTCTGTTGGTTAGTCAGTTCATGAGGGTTAGCCAGTACTGTGTAGCTTTGTATTTGTTTGTTGCTTACTGCAAATAGGCCTGGGGATTTGGTATTACACTCTGCCAATCCAGACCTAGCAGTAAGACTGGAGTCAGTCGTTTAGCTTGCTGGGGTTCTGTTATTACTCTGTGAACTTAGCAAGTTTGCGGCTGTATTCTAACACTTGCCTGTCTAATCCTGTCTCACTGTGCTAGGTGTCAGGGGTCAGTTTAGTGGCAGTAAGCTTAAACCTGTGCACTGCAAGTGAGAATCAGGATTGTGGAGGCTCTCCTTGTGTCTATCATTCCATCTCTGACCAAGGAGTTTACTGCCACACCCGTTGGTAACCCTTTAGGGTTTTGCTGTTGCCCTTAGCAACAGCATTTCGGGTTCTCTACGTATTAAAACACAACATCTTGCTTTTTACATCTGAGCAGTTCTAATACAAGGGAGATACCCAGTTCCTTAGCCTCTGGGCTTCTCTGTTCACTGTGTGTGTATTTTGTTACCCTATCACCTTCTGTGTACGTTATGTCATATTCCCCAGTTTGTCTGTGAGTCCATTTGTTTTGCATAACAGTTCAAACACCAGTACATTCCTGCAGACACTGGAGTGCATAACAGTTCTGACACTAGTACTTTCCTGCAGGCACTGGTGTGCATAACATATTCAGCAGCCTAATACTCCTGTTGAAATTTTGTGGGAATATGGAGCATACCCCTCAAAATACGTTGCAACAGGTGGTCGATCAGGTGCAGGTCCTGACTCGACAATTTAATGATTTGTCCATTAAAATGCACACCTCCCAGGCTGCTGGCGGAGCTCCCGCAGCAGCAGCACCTGCAGGGGTTAAGGAGCCGAAAGTAAATCTCCCGGATCGTTTTTCTGGAGATCGCTCGCAGTTCTTTTGTTTCAAGGAGAGCTGCAAGCTATACTTCCGGCTTAGGCCTCAGTCTTCTGGGTCGGAGATTCAGCGGGTGGGCATAGTGATTTCCTTGCTACAAGGAGACCCACAGGTCTGGGCATATGGGTTGCAGCCTGACTGTCCGTCGCTTAAAAGTGTTGATGCTTTTTTTACGGCACTGGGCATGTTGTATGATGACCCTGACAAGACGGCCTCAGTCGAGGCTCAGATTTCGATCCTTAAGCAAGGGCGAAGGCCAGTTGAGGTTTACTGTACGGAGTTTCGGAGGTTGGCCCATGATACCCAGTGGAATGACCCAGCCCTGAGACACCAGTACCGAAGAGGTCTTTCTAACCAGATAAAGGACCAACTGGTACAATATCCCTTGCCTGATAGCTTGGATCAGCTCATGCAGTTATCCATCCGGGTGGATAGACGGCTGAGAGAGCGTAGGCTTGAAAGGGAGACTGAGATTTCCTTCCTTCCCAAGGGAACCTCAGACTCTGAGGAATTTTCTGAGGAGCCTATGCAGATTGGGGCTACCCGCCTCTCCTCGCGTGAGAAGACGCGGAGGAGACAGCAGGGGTTGTGTTTGTACTGTGGGAATAAAGGTCATGTGGTAGTATCATGCCCAGAAAAGCCGGAAAACTTCAGGGCCTGAGGGTGATGGGAAATATCCTGTCAGGCCAGAAGTCAGAATTTCCCAAGAAGACTTTTATCATTCCGGTGACCTTGAAGATCCTCGGTCAAACTGTCAAGACTGAGGCCTTT
This sequence comes from Pseudophryne corroboree, assembly GCF_028390025.1. Classification (NCBI taxonomy): domain Eukaryota; kingdom Metazoa; phylum Chordata; class Amphibia; order Anura; family Myobatrachidae; genus Pseudophryne; species Pseudophryne corroboree. The sequence goes on from NC_086447.1 coordinate 213,313,328, forward strand.
GTGGACAGTGGGGCCGACGGGGTTTTTATGGACCGCCAATTCGCCCTAAAACACTCTGTTCCCTTAGTACCCTTGGCATCGGAAATTGAGATTTGTGGGTTAAACGGGGAACCATTATCCCAAGGTAAAATTACCTCTTGCACTAGCCAGATTTCTTTGTTTATTGGAGCCACACACTCTGAAAAATTGTCCTTTTATGTGACTGTCTGTACTTTTGCCCCATTGGTGTTGGGGTTACCCTGGTTAAGGGCCCACAATCCTCAATTTGACTGGGTCTCTGGGGAGATTCTTAGTTGGGGTACTGATTGTTTCAGGAGTTGCTTGAGCCTTCCAGTCAGGCTCTCGCAGCTAAGTTTGCCAGGATTGCCAGGGTGTTATGCAGATTTTGCGGACGTGTTCTCCAAAAAAGTTGCAGAGGTACTACCTCCCCATCGCCCCTATGACTGTGCCATTGATTTGTTGCCAAATGCTAAGCTTCCCAAGAGCAGGTTGTACTCCCTGTCACGTCCTGAGACTCAGGCTATGGCAGAGTACATTCAGGAGAACTTGGCTAAGGGATTTATCAGACCTTCACAGTCTTCAGTTGGGTCGGGGTTCTTCTTCGTGGGTAAAAAGGACGGTTCGTTGCGACCCTGCATCGACTTCAGGGAATTGAACCGTATCACGATTAAAAACTCATACCCACTGCCTCTCATTTCGGTCTTGTTTGACCAGCTTCGTACTGCCACCATTTTTTCTAAGATTGACCTACGCGGTGCGTACAATCTAATCCGAATAAGAGAGGGGGATGAATGGAAGACTGCCTTTAATACCCACTCAGGGCATTATGAATATTTGGTGATGCCTTTTGGGCTCTGTAATGCCCCGGCAGTCTTCCAGGATTTCATGAATGATGTGCTCAGGGAATATTTGGATAGATTCTTAGTTGTATACTTAGATGACATCCTAATCTTCTCCCATTCCCTGGAGGAACATCGGAAGCATGTACGCTTAGTCCTCCAGAAACTCAGAGACCACCGGCTTGGGGCGAAGCTGGAGAAGTGCGAATTTGAAGTTCAGCAAATCGCATTTCTAGGATATATTATCTCCCCAGAAGGTTTCCAAATGGAGGGTTCCAAGGTACAGGCAGTCCTGGATTGGGTGCAGCCCACTAGTTTGAAGGCGCTTCAGCGTTTCCTGGGCTTTGCGAATTTTTATAGACGATTTATCGCTGGATTTTCGTCTATAGTGGCGCCCTTGGTGGCACTCACTAAGAAAGGGGCGGATGTTGCTCACTGGTCTTGTGAGGCTAAAGCGGCTTTTGCCCGTCTCAAAAGGGCATTTGTTTCGGCCAAGGTGCTGCGACACCCAGATCCAGAGCGTCCTTTTGTGGTGGAGGTGGATGCCTCTGAGATGGGTATTGGGGCAGTGCTTTCTCAGATGGGAGTGTCTGATAATCGCCTTCATCCCTGTGCTTACTTTTCCCGTAAATTTTCGCCTGCCGAGATGAATTATGACGTGGGTAACCGGGAATTGTTGGCTATTAAGGATGCACTCGAGGAGTGGAGACACTGGCTTGAGGGGGCTAAGTTTGTGGTCTCAATTCTCACTGACCATAAGAATCTGGCATATTTAGAGTCAGCGAAGCGTCTCAATGCCAGGCAGGCACGATGGGCTTTGTTTTTTGCTCGCTTTAATTTTTTGATAACATATCGCCCTGGGTCAAAAAACATCAAGGCTGATGCGCTCTCGCGGAGTTTTGCTCCAATCCAGGAGACCACCGAGGAGCCGTTGCCCATTGTTTCCCCATCATGTATTAAAGTGGGCATTACCCAGGACCTCTTATCATTAGTCCTAAGAGCACAGGAGCAGGCTCCTCCAGACCTTCCGGTAGGTCTTTTGTTTGTGCCTCCTAGGTTAAGACAGCGAGTGTTCCTGGAATTCCATGCCAAGAAGTCTGCAGGTCACCCGGGTATTGCCAGAACTCGGGAGTTGCTATCTAGGGCGGTGTGGTGGCCCTCGGTGGCTAAGGATGTGGATCAGTGGGTTCGGGCATGTGACATCTGTGCCCGAAATAAGACTCCTAGAGGGGTTCCTGTTGGCCCATTACATCCACTCTCTATCCCATCTAAGCCATGGACCCACATTTCAATGGATTTTGTGGTGGACTTGCCCAAATCCTCGGGGATGACAGCCATCTGGGTTGTCGTTGACAGGTTTTCGAAGATGGCGCACTTCGTTCCACTGGTTGGGCTGCCATCAGCCAGACGCCTGTCTGAATTATTTATGCTGCATGTTGTGCGTCTCCACGGGTTGCCACTTGATGTGGTCTCTGACCGCGGATCCCAGTTTGTGGCCAAATTCTGGAGGGCATTTTGTTCCGATCTCCAGATTTCTGTCAGCTTGTCGTCAGGCTACCATCCGCAGTCTAATGGGCAGACTGAAAGGGTGAACCAGTCCTTGGAGCAGTTCCTCAGGTGTTATGTCTCCAAGTGTCAGACTGACTGGGTTGCTCATCTGTCCATGGCGGAGTTTGCCTATAACAACGCGGCTCACTCTGCTACAGGGATCTCTCCCTTCCTTTGTGTGTATGGGCATCATCCTAAGGCCAATTCTTTTGACCCCCTGGACTCCACACCTGGTGGTTCCTCTGTGGTTTCGGTCCTTAGAGGTATTTGGCGGAAAGTGAAGAAAGCCCTTGTGTCTGTGTCATTAGTGACCAAAAGGGTTTTTGATAAGCGGAAAAGACCCTGCAGCTTCAAATTAGGAGACTTCGTCTGGTTGTCTACCAAGAATTTGAAGTTGAGACAGCCATCTCATAAGTTAGGGCCCCGGTTCATCGGCCCTTATAAGATCACCAGGGTTATCAATCCGGTGGCATTTCAGTTAGATCTGCCCCGTTCTTTGGGTATCAATAAAACATTTCATTGTTCCCTTTTAAAACGGGCGATTAGTAATCCTTCTTCCAGTGGAAGACCTTCCCCTCTTCTGATACGTGGCCAGAGGGAGTTTGTTGTTGAAAGGATTCTTGACTCCAAGGTGGTTCGGGGTCGGCTGTCATTTTTGGTGCACTGGAAGGGGTATGGCCCGGAGGAGCGGTCGTGGGTGCGCAGTTGTGATCTTCATGCCCCCAGACTGATACGCTCTTTCTTCTCGCAGTTCCCCGATAAACCCGGTGGTAGGGGTTCTTTGACCCCTCGTCAGAGGGGGGGTACTGTTAGGGTCTCCTGCCCTGTGCTGCCACGTCGTCATGGCAACCGGGAGACAAGTGCTAGTGGAGTGGCCTGAGCGCAGCTGATACTCCGGTTCGGGTCTTTTGCTGTGCAGTGGTTATGGGCTCTGTGCACGGCAGGGGATCCGGTGCTGGTTTTTGTGCTCACAGTCTGTGGGGTCTGAGTGGGGCGTGGACAGCACCTGCTTTATGGGGCCTCTTTTCAGGGTAAGCAGATGCTGCTGAGTCTCTGTTGGTTAGTCAGTTCATGAGGGTTAGCCAGTACTGTGTAGCTTTGTATTTGTTTGTTGCTTACTGCAAATAGGCCTGGGGATTTGGTATTACACTCTGCCAATCCAGACCTAGCAGTAAGACTGGAGTCAGTCGTTTAGCTTGCTGGGGTTCTGTTATTACTCTGTGAACTTAGCAAGTTTGCGGCTGTATTCTAACACTTGCCTGTCTAATCCTGTCTCACTGTGCTAGGTGTCAGGGGTCAGTTTAGTGGCAGTAAGCTTAAACCTGTGCACTGCAAGTGAGAATCAGGATTGTGGAGGCTCTCCTTGTGTCTATCATTCCATCTCTGACCAAGGAGTTTACTGCCACACCCGTTGGTAACCCTTTAGGGTTTTGCTGTTGCCCTTAGCAACAGCATTTCGGGTTCTCTACGTATTAAAACACAACATCTTGCTTTTTACATCTGAGCAGTTCTAATACAAGGGAGATACCCAGTTCCTTAGCCTCTGGGCTTCTCTGTTCACTGTGTGTGTATTTTGTTACCCTATCACCTTCTGTGTACGTTATGCCATATTCCCCAGTTTGTCTGTGAGTCCATTTGTTTTGCATAACAGTTCAAACACCAGTACATTCCTGCAGACACTGGAGTGCATAACAGTTCTGACACTAGTACTTTCCTGCAGGCACTGGTGTGCATAACATCATCAGAGTGTGCTTCCCTCACTTTATTTATTGATGACAAGTGCATTTGTAGCTGCAGTTGACAACTGTTGTGCTCCTCACAAGGGACTGAAGAAAGGATTGAATTTTAATTAGACATATTGATACATTCCCTCCTTCATTCAGTGAGTGAAGTAACTGATAACTGTCTATGGTGCATGGATAGAAGGCAAACAGGCTAAAAAGGTGAAAAATTATTACCTCAGGTGCAGGGCCAGATTAAGGATTGTAGGGGCCCTTACCAATAAAATTGCATAATGCCAAAAAGCACCACCCAAATACCATGCAGTACCCCCATACGCTTCAGTGGCTCCTGTTATGCCATAATGTGGCCACTTTTATGCCACACAATGTACCTTTTTTTGTCACACAGTGCCCCCTACACTGCAGTATCCCGTTAGGCCACACAGTGTCCCCTCTTATGTCACACAGGGTATCCGGGGGTGTAGTATGTCTGACTGACGCCGGGATCCCGGCAGCATATCGACGCCAGGATCCCGCCGGGGAGGGGCGAGTGCAGCAAGCCCCTTGCGGGCTCGCTGCGCTTGCCAAGCTGCGGGATCGGTGGCGACGGTCGCCACGGTCACATGAATGCCACCCGGTATCCGGATGAAAGATAGACAGTAAATAGATGAACAGTCAATAGGTCGACACCAAATGGTCAACAGTTAATAGGTTGACAGGTCACTGGTCAACATGTTAAAAAATTTGACATGCAAATGGTCAACACATAAAAGGTCGACACATGGTCTTTCAGGATTTTCATTTTTAGGGTTAGGCACTTGGGGGAGAGTTAGAGTTAGGCTGCGGAAGGGGGTGATTAGGGTTATTCACCAGGGGGAGGGTTAGATTTAGGATTAGGGTTAAAATATCAAAAACCGTGTCGACCATTTACATGTCGACTTTATGACCCTTTCACCTTTTTGATCCTGTCGCCCTAATGACCATGTCGACATATTGACTGTCAACCATCTTCCGTCGACCTATTGACTGTCTTTACTGTCAATCTTTTAATCCACACCCATCACACAGCGCCCCCTATGCAGCAGTGTCCCCTATTATGCCACACAGTGTCCTCCAAATGTGACTGTGTTCCCCATATGCCTCACAGTGCCCCCCATTAGGAACACAATGCCTCCCTATTATGCCACAGAGTGCCCCTTATTATGCCACACAGTATTCCCCTTTTATGCTTCACAGTACTCCCTATTATGCTAGAATGTCCCATGTTTTGCTGCAGTGTTCCCTGTTTTGCCCACCAGAGGCGGAACTACCGCCAGTGCAACCAGTGCATTGCACTGGGGCCCGCCACTGTCCAGGGGCCCAAAGCATGTAATGAGTCAAACTGACTCATTACATGCCACTGTGTGCTGCGGGCAACCGCCGCCTGCAGCACACAGTCGCCCGCAGCACACAGGAGAGGAGCGCAGCTACACGGGGGAGAAGGAGGAGGAGGGAGGTGGAGGAGGGAGCCGCAGCAGCGCTGTGTTATTGGTTGAGACGTGCTGCTGCTGTCCCTCTGCTTCACCATAGGCTGTCTTCCGACGCTGTGAAGAGCATCCCAGCATTCACAGCGGCGGAGAATAGCCTATGGTGAAGGACTGGGACAGCAGCGCCTCCACCAATAACACAGCGCTGCTGCGGCTCCCTCCTCCACCTCCCTCCTCCTCCTTCTCTCCTACCCGGGAATCGGGATCTCTGTCAGAAGCTGCACCGAGGAGCCTGAGCCATCAGAGACAGTAAGTATAATTCTTTCTTTCTTTCTTTCTTTCTTTCTTTCTTCCTTAATGTGTAAAAAGGGGGACGCTGTCTGCCGTAATGTGTAAAAAAGTGGGATGCTGTCAGCCGTAATGTGTAAAAAGGGGGAATCTGCCTGCCGTAATGTGTAAAAAGGGGACGCTGTCTGCTGTAATGTGTAAAAAGGGGCACACTGTCTGCCGTTATGCATAAAAAGGGCACGCTGTCTGCCGTTATGTGTAAAAAGGGCATGCTGTCTGCCGTTATGTGTAAAGAGGGGCACGCTGTCTGCCGTTATGTGTAAAGAGGGGCACGCTGTCTGCCGTTATGTGTAAAAAGGGGCACGCTGTCTGCCGTTATGTGTAAAAAGGGGATGCTGTCTCCCGTAATGTGTAAAAAAGGGACGCTGTCTGCCGTAATGTGTAAAAAGGGGAATCTGTCCGCCGTAAGATGTAAAAGGGTCTCTACCTGGTGTAGTGGTGCTACTGTGCGGCGTAATTTGAATAACGGAGACTACTGTGCACCGTTATATGAATTGGTATTATTTTGTGGCCAAACCCCTTCCCCACGAAGCCACGCCCCTATGTATTTTTGCACATGCCTACGGCGCGCGCTGCCCCTGTTTTGCATGCAGGGGTGGGGCTCCGATGCCATTTCTTGCACACAGTGCTAAAATATCTCGTTACGGCACTGTTGCTAGGTATCCATTTCTCTGGCCCTGAGCAGGTCCCCCTCACCAGATCCTCTCCTGGGGTGAGGGGATGGACTTGGATGGGATGAGGGGCAAAGCATTTTGTCGCACCTGGGCCCACCGCTTCCTAGTTCCGCCACTGTTGCCCACTATTGCTACGCACTTGTGAGTCCTGGCTGGCTCCTAATGATGCCGCAGTGGTGGTGGCCTTGTGCTTCTCAGAGATTTGGACTAGGCTGCTGCTGTAGTATACACAGTGCAGACTGAGGAGCTCTTAGCTCTCTTAAGCATCGTGGACGTTCTGTAACTGTGACAATTTTGGGTTAATTAGCTTGATAGAGGGTCTAGTGGTGCAGTGTTTATGTGCTTGAAATAAACAAATTGAGTTTTACTAGCAGCATTCAGCTTAAATGAAAAACAACCTACAGTAGCCCTCATTCAAGGCACTAGCTCACTGCTAGACCCCAAAATTCTCCCTGTCTCTTGCAAGTGTATACACAGCCTTCATGCCTTCTCAGACTCAAGGCCCACTGGCCCTGCTTCTTCTCAATATCATAAGCCCAGTCATAGAGCTTTGTGGCCCCTTCTGCCTCTTACAGGCTTGGATGCTGGCCCCCAGTGGCCTCCTGGCTCACTGGACTCTCTGACTTCCTGGCCCAACAGGCAGCCTGACTGGCTTCCACGATCCACACCTACAGTAGGCTAGATACACACTTGTCTGCCGACAGTCCTGCCTGGATTTGGTTCCACAGACTGGTTCCACTTAGCAGCCATTAGGTGTGGTCACACCTCAATTTTTCTCTCTATGTGAGCAGAGAATCCATAGCTCACTATCGCCATCTATCTTCATAATGTTACAATAACGACTTAAGGGACTCAGGAGCCACTTAGGTCAGCATTATGCATGTCACCACTTCTGGGAATTGGTGCTGCTGGGCATCTGTTCTCTTGTTCATTAAAGACTGTGTGCCCCAACCTTCCTCCCGTTAATCTGGCACTGATCCAGTGGCTTTGTCAGCAATGGTTAGTGATGTGCACCGGACATTTTTCGGGTTTTGTGTTTTGGTTTTGGATTCGGTTCCGCGGTCGTGTTTTGGATTCGGACGCATTTTGGCAAAACCTCCATGAAAATTTTTTGTCGGATTCGGGTGTGTTTTGGATTCGGGTGTTTTTTTTACAAAAAAACCCTCAATAACAGCTTAAATCATAGAATTTGGGGGTCATTTTGATCCCATAGTATTATTAACCTCAATAACCATAATTTCCACTCATTTCCAGTCTATTCTGAACACCTCACAATATTATTTTTAGTCCTAAAATTTGCACCAAGGTCGCTGGATGACTAAGCTAAGCGACCCAAGTGGCCGACACAAACACCTGGCCCATCTAGGAGTGGCACTGCAGTGTCAGACAGGATGGCACTTCAAAAAATAGTCCCCAAACAGCACACGATGCACAGAAAAAAAGAGGTGCACCAAGGTCGCTGTGTGACTAAGCTAAGCGACCCAAGTGGCCGACACAAACACCTGGCCCATCTAGGAGTGGCACTGCAGTGTCAGACAGGATGGCAGATTTAAAAAATAGTCCCCAAATAGCACATGATGCAAAGTAAAAAAGAGGTGCAATGAGGTAGCTGTGTGACAAAGCTAAGCGACCGAAGTGGCTGACACAAACACCTGGCCCATCTAGGAGTGGCATTGCAGTGTCAGACAGGATGGCACTTAAAAAAATAGTCCCCAAACAGCACATGATGCAAAGAAAAAAAGAGGTGCACCAAGGTCGCTGTGTGACTAAGCTAAGTGACCCAAGTGGCCGACACAAACACCTGGCCCATCTAGGAGTGGCACTGCAGTGTCAGACAGGATGGCAGATTTAAAAATAGTCCCCAAACAGCACATGATGCAAAGAAAAAAAGAGGTGCAATGAGGTAGCTGTGTGACTAAGCTAAGCGACCCAAGTGGCCGACACAAACACCTGGCCCATCTAGGAGTGGCACTGCAGTGTCAGACAGGATGGCACTTCAAAAAATAGTCCCCAAACAGCACATGATGCAAAGATAAATTAAAGAAAAAAAGAGGTGCAAGATGGAATTGTCCTTGGGCCCTCCCACCCACCCTTATGTTGTATAAACAGGACATGCACACTTTAACAAACCCATCATTTCAGTGACAGGGTCTGCCACACAACTGTGACTGAAATGACTGGTTGGTTTGGGCCCCCACCAAAAAAGAAGCAATTAATCTCTCCTTGCACAAACTGGCTCTACAGAGGCAAGATGTCCACCTCCTCCTCATCGTCCGATTCCTCACCCCTTTCACTGTGTACATCCCCCTCCTCACAGATTATTAATTCGTCCCCACTGGAATCCACCATCTCAGGTCCCTGTGTACTTTCTGGAGGCAATTGCTGGTGAATGTCTCCACGGAGGAATTGATTATAATTCATTTTGATGAACATCATCTTCTTCACATTTTCTGGAAGTAACCTCGTACGCCGATTGCTGACAAGGTGACAGGCTGCACTAAACACTCTTTCGGAGTACACACTGGAGGGGGGGCAACTTAGGTAAAACAAAGCCAGTTTGTGCAAGGGCCTCCAAATTGCCTCTTTTTCCTGCCAGTATACGTACGGACTGTCTGACGTGCCTACTTGGATGCGGTCACTCATATAATCCTCCACCATTCTTTCAATGGTGAGAGAATCATATGCAGTGACAGTAGGCGACATGTCAGTAATCGTTGGCAGGTCCTTCAGTCCGGACCAGATGTCAGCACTCGCTCCAGACTGCCCTGCATCACCGCCAGCGGGTGGGCTCGGAATTCTTAGCCTTTTCCTCGCACCCCCAGTTGCGGGAGAATGTGAAGGAGGAGCTGTTGACGGATCACGTTCCTCTTGACTTGAATATTTTCTCACCAGCAGGTCTTTAAACCTCTGCACACTTGTGTCTGCCGGAAAGAGAGATCCAACGTAGGTTTTAAATCTAGGATCGAGCACGGTGGCCAAAATGTAGTGCTCTGATTTCAACAGATTGACCACCCGTGAATCCTGGTTAAGCGAATTAAGGGCTCCATCCACAAGTCCCACATGCCTAGCGGAATCGCTCTGTTTTAGCTCCTCCTTCAATGTCTCCAGCTTCTTCTGCAAAAGCCTGATGAGGGGAATGACCTGACTCAGGCTGGCAGTGTCTGAACTGACTTCACGTATGGCAAGTTCAAAGGGTTGCAGAACCTTGCACAATGTTGAAATCATTCTCCACTGCGCTTGAGTCAGGTGCATTCCCCCTCCTTTGCCTATATCGTAGGTAGCTGTATAGGCTTGAATGGCCTTTTGCTGCTCCTCCATCCTCTGAAGCATATAGAGAGTTGAATTCCACCTCGTTACCACCTCTTGCTTCAGATGATGGCGGGGCAGGTTCAGGAGTGTTTGCTGGTGCTCCAGTCTTCGGCACGCGGTGGCTGAATGCCGAAAGTGGCCCGCAATTCTTCGGGCCACCGACAGCAGCTCTTGCACGCCCATGTCGTTTTTTAAATAATTCTGCACCACCAAATTCAATGTATGTGCAAAACATGGGACGTGCTGGAATTTGCCCACATGTAATGCACGCACAATATTGGTGGTGTTGTCCGATGTCACAAATCCCCAGGAGAGTCCAATTGGGGTAAGCCATTCTGCGATGATGTTCCTCAGTTTCCATGAGAGGTTGTCAGCTGTGTGCCTCTTATGGAAAGTGGTGATATAAAGCGTAGCCTGCCTAGGAACGAGTTGGCGTTTGCGAGATGCTGCTACTGGTGCCGCCGCTGCTGTTCTTGCTGCGGGAGGCAATACATCTACCCAGTGGGCTGTCACAGTCATATAGTCCTTAGTCTGCCCTGCTCCACTTGTCCACATGTCCGTGGTTAAGTGGACATTGGGTACAACTGCATTTTTTAGGACACTTGTGACTCTTTTTCTGAGGTCTGTGTACATTCACGGTATCGCCTGCATAGAGAAATGGAACCTAGATGGTATTTGGTACCGGGGACACAGTACCTCAAGCAATTCTCTAGTTTCCTGTGAATTAACGGTGGATACCGGAACCACGTTTAACACCACCCAGGCTGCCAAGGCCTGAGTTCTCCGCTTTGCAGCAGGATGACTGTTGTGATATTTCATCTTCCTCGCAAAGGACTGTTGGACAGTCAATTGCTTACTGGAAGTAATACAAGTGGTCGTCCGACTTCCTTTCTGGGATGACGATCGACTCCCAGCAGCAACAACAGCAGCGCCAGCAGCAGTAGGCGTTACACTCAAGGATGCATCGGAGGAATCCCAGTCAGGAGAGGACTCGTCAGACTTGCCAGTGACATGGCCTGCAGGACTATTGGCTTTCCTGTCTAAGAAGGAAATTGACACTGAGGGAGTTGGTGGTGTGGTTTGCACAAGAGGAAGAGATAAGAGGAAGAGGAAGAGATTTAGTTGGCAGTGGACTGCTTCCGCTGTCACCCAAAGTTTTTGAACTTGTCAATGACTTCTGATGCGCTCCAGGTGACGTATAAGGGAGGATGTTCCTAGGTGGTTAACGTCCTTACCCCTACTTATTACAGCTTGACAAAGGCAACACACGGCTTGACACCAGTTGTCCGCATTTCTGTTAAAATAATTCCACACCGAAGAGGTGATTTTTTTTTGTAATTTGACCAGGCATGTCAATGACCATATTCGTCCCACGGACAATAGGTGTCTCCCCGAGTGCCTGACTTAAACAAACCACCTCACCATCAGAGTCCTCCTTGTCAATTTCCTCCTCAGCGCCAGCAACACCCATATTCTCATCCTGGTGTACTTCAACAGTGACATCTTCAATTTGACTATCAGGAACTGGACTGCGGGTGCTCCTTCCAGCACTTGCAGGGGGCGTGCAAATGGTGGAAGGCACCACCTCTTCCCGTCCAGTGTTGGGAAGGTCAGGCATCGCAACCGACACAATTGGACTCTCCTTGGGGATTTGTGATTTAGAAGAACGCACAGTTCTTTGCTGTGCTTTTGCCAGCTTAAGGGGTATATGCAATCGCGGTCGAATTCCCGAAAATGTCGAAAAACGGGACATTTTCACCAAAAAAAAATCGACAATGCAATTCAGTACTTTTCGTAAAAAAAAAACGGACTTTTCAAATTCGACTTTTTGAAACTCGACATTTGACAAATTCGACATTTCTGCAACGGTTCAAATGCGGCTTTTCGACAAAAGTATATTCAATTGAAGATTGTAAATTCGACAACAGTGCTTTTAGACAGTAAATTCGTAATTTTCAATCCACCTCACTTTGCTGGCGGAATCTAATAAAAAAATTTAAAAACATGTTTTTTTTGTGTTTTTTTTTATTGCTAATAGCATATCTATTTATATTAGAAGGGATTAGGTACTTGGTTTGTCTATTTAGGAGGCACAAGTATTATTTATATATTTTTTAAAATATATATATATATATTTTATGGAATGGGTTAAAAATCTGAAAAAAAATGCGTGGGGTCCCCCCTCCTAAGCATAACCAGCCTCGGACTCTTTGAGCCGGTCCTGGTTGTAAAAATACGGGGGGGGAAATGACAGGGGATCCCCCGTATTTTTAGAACCAACACCGGGCTCTGCGTCCGGTCCTGGTGCCAAAAATACGGGGGACAAAAAGCGTAGGGGTACCCCATATTTTTGGAACCAGCACCGGGCTCCACTAGCTGGGGAGATAATGCCACAGCCGGGGGACACTTTGATATCGGTCCCTGCGGCCGTGCCATTAAAACCCCAACTAGTCACCCCTGGCCGGGGTACCCTGGAGGAGTGAGGACCCCTTCAATCAAGGGGTCCCCCCCCTCCAGCCACACAAGAGCCAGGGGTGAAGCCCGATGCTGTCCCCCCCATCCATGGGCTGCGGATGGGGGGCTGATAGCCATGTGTAAAATGAAAGAATATTGTTTTTGCAGCAGAACTACAAGTCCCAGCAAGCCTCCCCCGCAAGCCGGTACTTGGAGAACCACAAGTACCAGCATGCGGGGGGTAAAACGGGCCCGCTGGTACCTGTAGTTCTACTGCAAAAAAAATACCCAAATAAAAACAGGACACACACACCTTGAAAGTAAAACTTTATTACATACATGCCGACACATACATACTTACCTATGTTGACACGCCGACTCTGGCCACGTCTCCAATGTCGACGTCCGGGGTACCTGAAATTAAAATTATACTCACCTGATCCAGTGTCCGGTTCTTTTATTGTAATCCACGTACTTGGCAAAACAAAAAAACGCATACCCGATCCAGACGGACTGAAAGGGTTCCCATGTTTACACATGGGACCCCTTTCCCCCGAACGCAGAGACCCCCTGTGACTACTTTTACAGAGGGTCCCTTCAGGCAATCAGGGAGCGCCACGTCCTGGCACTCTCCTGATTCCCTATGCGCGTCTGAGCTGGCAGACAGCGCATCGCACAGCACCTCCATTAGTTTCAATGGTGGGAACTTTGCGGTCAGCGGTGGGGTTACCCGCGGTCAGCCGCTGACCGCGGGTGACCTCACCTCTGACCGCAAAGTTCCCACCATTGAAGATAATGGAGGTGCTGTGCGATGCGCTGTCTGCCAGCTCAGACTCGCATAGGGAATCAGGAGAGTGCCAGGACGTGGCGCTCCCTGATTGCCTGAAGGGACCCTCTGTGACAGTAGTCACAGGGGGTCTCTGCGTTCGGGGGAAAGGGGTCCCATGTGTAAACATGGGACCCCTTTCAGTCCGTCTGGATCGGGTATGCGTTTTTTTGTTTTGCCAAGTACGTGGATTATAATAAAAGAACCGGACACTGGATCAGGTGAGTATAATTTTATTTTCAGGTACCCCGGACGTCGACATTGGAGACGTGGACAGAGTCGGCGTGTCAACATAGGTAAGTATGTATGTGTCGGCATGTATGTAATAAAGTTTTACTTTCAAGGTGTGTTTTTATTTGGGTATTTTTTTTGCAGTAGAACTACAGGTACCAGCGGGCCCGTTCCCCCCCCGCATGCTGGTACTTGTGGTTCTCCAAGTACCGGCTCGCGGTGGAGGCTTGCTGGGACTTGTAGTTCTGCTGCAAAAAACAATATTCTATAATTTTCAACAAGGCTATCAGCCCTCCATCCGCAGCCCATGGATGGGGGGACAGCCTCGGGCCTCACCCCTGGCCCTTGGGTGGCTGGGGGGGGGACCCCTTGATTGAAGGGGTCCCCACTCCTACAGGGTACCCCGGTCAGGGGTGACTAGTTGGGTATTTAATGCCACGGCCGCAGGGAGCGGTATAAAAGTGTCCCCCGGCTGTGGCATTATCTGTCCAGCTAGTGGAGCCCGGTGCTGGTACAAAAAATACGGGGGACCGCTACGCTTTTTGTCCCCCGTATTATTTGCACCAGGACCAGGCGCTGAGCCCGGTGCTGGTTGTTAAAATACGGGGGATCCCCTGTCATTTCCCCACCCCCCCCGTATTTTTACAACCAGGACTGGCTTAAAGAGCCCGAGACTGGATATGCTTAGGAGGGGGGACCCCACGCAATTTTTTTTCGTGTTTTTTACTGTTTTTTTTTAACATTTTTAAAAATCGAATCAAAATCCATCAATTGGTCCGTTTTTCGACAGCGGGACTGTCGAATCCGTTTTTTATTGAATATGTCGAATTCCGGCACCCACCTGCCGGAATTCGACGGTCGAATTGTGTCGAATTTAAAAACGGGTGAAAAAGTGCCGCAATTCGCCGCAATTGCATATACCCTTAAGTATTTTAATTTTTCTAGCGAGAGGATCAGTGCTTCCAGCCTCATGTGAATCTGAACCACTAGCCATGAACATAGGCCAGGGTCTCAGCCGTTCCTTGCCACTCCGTGTCGTAAATGGCATATTGGCAAGTTTACGCTTCTCCTTAGACGCTTTTAATTTAGATTTTTGGGTCATTTTACTAAACTTTTGTTTTTTGGATTCTACATGCTCTCCACTATGACATTGGGCATCGGCCTTGGCAGACGACGTTGATGGCATTTCATCGTCTCGGCCATGACTAGTGGCAGCAGCTTCAGCATGAGGTGGAAGTGGATCTTGATCTTTCCCTATTTTACCCTCCACATTTTTGTTCTCCATTTTTTAATGTGTGGAATTATATGCCAGTAATATATCAATAGCAATGGCCTACTGTACCGTATTGCTATATATTATATACTGGTGGTCAGCAAAATTATGCACTGTCCTCCTACTACTGCGCACAACAACTAAAATGTACCACAGGTATAGATGGATAGTATACTTGACGACACAGAGGTAGGTAGAGCAGTGGACTACTGTACCGTACTGCTTTATTGTATATACTGGTGGTCAGCAAAATTATGCACTGTCCTCCTACTATATATGCTGTGCAAAACTTAAATGCACCACAGGTATGGATGGATAGTATACTTGACGACACAGAGGTAGGTAGAGCAGTGGACTACTGTACCGTACTGCTATATATTATATACTGGTGGTCAGCAAAATTATGCACTGTCCTCCTACTATATATACTGCGCACAACAACTAAAATGCACCACAGGTATGGATGGATAGTATACTTGATGACACAGAGGTAGGTAGAGCAGTGGACTACTGTACCGTACTGCTATATATTATATACTGGTGGTCAGCAAAATTATGCACTGTCCTCCTACTATATATACTGCACAAAACTTAAATGCACCACAGGTATGGATGGATAGCATACTTGACGAAACAGAGGTAGGTAGAGCAGTGGACTACTGTACCGTACTGCTATATATTATATATTGGTGGTCAGCAAAATTATGCACTGTCCTCCTACTATATATACTGCGCAAAACTTAAATGCACCACAGGTATGGATGGATAGTATACTTGACGAAACATAGGTAGGTAGAGCAGTGGACTACTGTACCGTACTGCTATATATTATATACTGGTGGTCAGCAAAATTTTGCACTGTCCTCCTACTATATATACTGCGCACAACAACTAAAATGCACCACAGGTATGGATGGATAGTATACTTGACGACACAGAGGTAGGTAGAGCAGTGGACTACTGTACCATACTGTTATATATTATATACTGGTGGTCAGCAAAATTATGCACTGTCCTCCTACTATATATACTGTGCACAACAACTAAGATGCACCACAGGTATGGATGGATAGTATACTTGACGACACAGAGGTAGGTAGAGCAGTGGACTACTGTACTGTACTGCTATATATTATATACTGGTGGTCAGCAAAATTATGCACTGTCCTCCTACTATATATACTGCGCAAAACTTAAATGCACCACAGGTATGGATGGCTAGTATACTTGACGACACAGAGGTAGGTAGAGCAGTGGACTACTGTACCGTACTGATATAATACTGGTGGCCACTGGTCAGCAAAATTCTGCACTGTCCTCCTACTGTATACTATAATGCAGCACAGATATGGAGCGTTTTTCAGGCAGAGAACGTAGATATTTTCAGCACACTGAGCACAGATATTTGCAGCACACTGAACACAACTGAGAGAACGCTGCACACATCCTCTCCCTATCATCTCTAATGCACGAGTGAAAATGGCGGCGACGCGCGGCTCCTTATATAGAATACGAATCTCACGTGAATCCGACAGCGGGATGATGACGTTCGGGCGCGTTAGGGTTAACCGAGCCAGGCGGGAAGATTCGAGTCCGCCTCGGAACCGTGTAAAATGGGTGAAGTTCGGGGGGGTTCGGATTCCGAGGAACCGAACCCGCTCATCACTAGTCAGCATGTTATGCTCCTGGCTCTTTACCCATCGTGCACACCTTTAATGTGATTATTGACCACTTTAAATACCTAAATGTTCTTTATCTGAACAAGTTAAACTTATTATTTTGTGATAGAATGTTATTAGCTTTTGAGCACTGAGACTAAAACCAGATAATGTTCTAAGGGGAATACATACGAATTGCCAGCGGACAGGAACCCAGCTGTAATGATCCCGATAGCGGGATTCTATTCGCAAGAATGCTGGCAGCGGGGCGAGCGCTAGAAAGCCCCTTGCAGGCTTGCTGCGCTTTCCACGCTATGGGCATGGTGTCTCGCTGTGCTCACCACAGGTTATATTATCCCTCTATGGGTGTTGTGGACACCCACAGAGGGAGAATAGTCTGTCTCGCCGGTATTCCAGCGTTGTAATTCCACCTCCTGTTGAGATTCCAGCATCGCTGTTGCGACCGCCAGGATCCTGACTGGCGGTATAGTAACCGTTTCCCGTACAAAGGTCTTGCCATTTCTATAAGGGCCCTGTTAACCCTGACTATGGTGGTCATTCCGAGTTGATCGCAGCCAGCAGCTTTTAGCTGCTGCTGCGATCAATAGTCCACGCCTATGGGGGAGTGTATTTTGTCCTGGACACGCCTGCGTTATACTCACCAATCCCCGAAAAATGCTCTCCAATGGTCCGGATCCGCCCCATCACGCCTCCTTGCTGTCAATCTTCTTAGCGGTCGCCGATGTGACTGCTCCCGTCGGAAGCCGCGATGTAACCCGGCGACCCCTGTCGCCGGGCAACGTCACGCACGTGCCCTGCGCCCGCCACGCATGCGCATTCCGCACCCATTCACACAGCAGCGAAAAAAACGCTGCGTGCGAACAGGTCGGAATGACCCCCTATATGTATGGATTACAGTACTGATGTTTTCTGTATGAATTTCTCCCACATCAGCATCACATCAAAGTTACTTATTAGAAGCAACTAGCAAATGATTTATGGTTTTAATGACTTGTAAGAAGTTCAGCCACAATGTTACTTGTACCCAAGGGCCCATCGCAGGCGTTACCACTGTGTTCTTGCATTACCCTGTTACTGCTGTTTACAGACAAATAATAACAGAGGCAGGAAAATAAAGATTTATTCATGTAGATAGTAATACAGCTTTTTTCTATTAACAATCCCAGCATATATTTGCTTTCTATTATTGCTCCACTGATGTTTTCTTGTTAGGTACAGGTAATAGAATTTCCACTATTGCAATAAGAGGCAATAGAAAATTTCTGTTATCATCACACATTGATACAAAGCCCCATATATGTCTGAGTCACGCTGCGCATGCATCCTGATAGTGAGCGCTCAGAGATGCAGTACAGAATCATCAGATGCATGGGTCTGTGGGCAGAGCCGGCCCTAGGCATAGGCAAACTAGGCAAATGCCTAGGGCATTTCAGTGGCGTGCGGTGAGGTCAGGGGCTGGTGAGGCACTGCAGTCATAATGTCCTCCGAGTCCCGCCAATTACTCCTATCACCGCTGAGCCAATGCCTGGTACTGCCACCGCCTCTGCCAATGGCCTACAAAATCGCCGCCATCAACCGCCCGGTCCCTATCTCAGTCCAATTCCGCTGCCAATGCCCATAGTCTACCTGCTCATCAAACATGTAAAGAGCAGGAGGCTAATATATTGTACATTTTTAAATATATGTATAGGAAAAAGAGAGGAGGAATATGGGGAGATGGGAGAAATTAGAAATATGAGGAGATGGTAGAGAGAGCATGGGGTAGGATGGGAGTATTCGTGGTGGAGAGCAGGGGCAGACTGTGAATAGTAGTGGGGAGCAGGGGGACAGGATGGGAGTAATATTAGTGCAGAGTAGGGGGGCAGGCAGTGAGTAATACTAGTGCAGAGGGGTTTAGTATGATTTACTGACTGATGGGATGCTGACAGGTCCCTGTACAGTACCCTAACCATCCCATGCCACCTACCCTAACCCTCTCTTGTGGGTGCCTAAACCTAACTCTCCTGGTTGGTGCCTAACCCTAATCCTCCCTTCCCCGCTACCTAAACCAAACCCTCCATCACCGGAACCTAACCCTAACCTTCCTGTCCCTGCACCCTATGTCTAACCCCCCCTTCTCATGCCTAAACCTGACCCCCCCTGCAGTGGGACGCGCCGCTAAAAGGGCATTCGGGAATCCGGCTGTCTGTATTCTGACGCCGGTCTTGTGGCTCCTTCATGATTCCGGCGTCAGTATATCGACTGTTCATCGGGAACTTTACTGTATCCTGTGCAGAGTAGGGGGGCAAGCAGGATGGGAGTAGCGGTGGGGAGAAGTGGGCAGGATGGGAGTAGCGGTGGGAAGAAGTGGGCAGGATGGGAGTAGTGGTGGGAAGAAGTGGGCAGGATGGGAGTAGTGGTGGGAAGAAGTGGGCAGGATGGGAGTAGCGGTGGGGAGAAGTGGGCAGGATGGGAGTAGCGGTGGGAAGAAGTGGGCAGGATGGGAGTAGTGGTGGGAAGAAGTGGGCAGGATGGGAGTAGTGGTGGGAAGAAGTGGGCAGGATGGGAGTAGCGGTGGGGAGAAGTGGGCAGGATGGGAGTAGCGGTGGGAAGAAGTGGGCAGGATGGGAGTAGCGGTGGGGAGAAGTGGGCAGGATGGGAGTAGCGGTGGGAAGAAGTGGGCAGGATGGGAGTAGCGGTGGGAAGAAGTGGGCAGGATGGGAGTAGCGGTGGGAAGAAGTGGGCAGGATGGGAGTAGTGGTGGGAAGAAGTGGGCAGGATGGGAGTAGCGGTGGAAAGAAGTGGGCAGGATGGGAGTAGCGGTGGGAAGAAGTGGGCAGGATGGGAGTAGCAGTGGGAAGAAGTGGGGAGGATGGGAGTAGCGGTGGGAAGAAGTGGTCAGGATTGGAGTAGCGGTGGGAAAAAGTGGTCAGGATGGGAGTAGCGGTGGGAAGAAGTGGGCAGGATGGGAGTAGCGGTGGGGAGAAGTGGGCAGGATGGGAGTAGCGGTGGGGAGAAGTGGGCAGGATGGGAGTAGTGGTGGGAAGAAGTGGTCAGGATGGGAGTAGTGGTCAGGATGGGAGTAGTGGACTCAGCAAGTATAAGTTAGAATAAAATGAAGGATCTCACCTCTTTACAGCTCACACAGGACATACAGTTGCACAGCCAGAGTGAAAGTGGTGTGTCATGCTCCTCCGGCAGCTCACAGTCACACCCATCTCTTTCCTGCACAGTCCAGCGTGGATGAGGCACAAGAGTGGATGCGGCCTGCGATCGATTTGCGGGGGGGAAGGGGGGGGATCAGTTTGCGGGGGGCGACCGGTTTGAGCGCGCGCGGGGGGGGGGGGGGTGCCGCACCTCCGCACAAGCTGTACTGGCCAATGCTTGCAGTATAGGCTAGCTGCAGCCCACAGACATTTCCCAGACCGCGGCTGTCACTGTGTGACAGTCGGCGGTGGGCAGCCCCGGGAGGGGGGGGAATCTCAGCTGGAGCCCTGCATATGACGCGGCCTAAGAACACTTAATCCTGCCGCTGTATACTTCAGTTCAGTGCGGGCCAGCGGACACTATCGGCCGCCCTGTGTGTAAGCTCGGGTGGGTGGGGGTGGCTAACGCTCGTGGCAGAAGGGGGGAATTATCGGCTGTCATTAATGTAAGATCGACAGGGGTGGGGTGGGAGGCAGAGGTGCTCGCGGTAGCCGGCTCCGGGAAGCAAGGTGGTTTGGGGACGGGTAGCCACTCCAGCCCTACCCACTATCCAATTACATCAAACTCAGTGACAGGGGCGTGCTTTCATATGGGCTGAAAGCACGCCCCTGTCATAGAGGCACTTCCAGCAGGTGCCGCTTATAGGGCTTTTTTAATGGGCTTTTACAGCCCGATGCTTGGCCCCGCCCCCCGCTTCCGGCCCTTTCACACCAACAGCCATCCTATTTGACACTGCAATGCCACTCCTAGATGTGTCAATTGTTTGTGTCACTTAGCGTAGTCATACAGCTACCACATTGCACCTCTTTTTCTTCTTTGCATGATGTGCTGTTTGGGGCCTAGTTTTTTTAAGTGCCATCCTGTCTGCCACTGCAGTGCCACTCCTAGATGGGCCAGGTGTTTGTGCCGCACACTTGTGTCGCTTAGCTTAATCATACAGCAACCTTGGTGCACCTCTTTTTCATTTTTGCATCATGTGCTGTTTGGGGCATGGTTTTTTAAAGTGCTATCCTGTCTGACACTGCCGTATAAGTCCAGGGGTACTGCTGTATTAGTCCAGGGGTACTGCCGTATAAGTCCACCAATTGCAGAATTTTTTAAAAATAACAGGGTCGTGCAGGAGATGCTGTCAGTGGACTGAAAAATTGCGGGCCACTTTCGACATTCAGCCACTGCATGCCACTACTAGATGGGCCAGGTGGTTGTGTCGCTTAGCAAGTCATACAGTAACCTCGGTGCACTTCTTTTTCGTCTTTGCATCATGTGCTGTTTGGGGACAGCAAGGCCAGTGTTTCTGGGACAGCAAGGCCAGTGTTTGTGATGCAAATCTAGTGGCCTCAGCTACAGAGCTGAAACAACCATTCTACTTGGCCGATGCTGCAACCGATGGTTGTGATGGTGATCCGATGCTTCATCTGCTGGCAATGGCCAGAAGCCTCCTTGGCATTAGCATATTTTTGTCCAATAGCAACACAAATAAAGTCAGTCTTTGAGTCAGGTCCAGTACCTTCTGGTCTAGTCAGACCGTTCTAGCAAGGGGGTCACTTCCCTGAGGATATGATGCTGTTTACAGAAAGACGTATTGCTATGTTTGCTGCGTGTTCTTGGGAAATGTTACAGTCAGAAATTTGAATACACTAATAACTAATTCCGCTGGTGAGTATGAACAATCTGTTGGTCAATTGGATATCAGCCCTACAGGACCCTGGAGCAATCACCAGTGTTAACTCTGCTTCCATAGAGAAGGAGACAGAAATATTGTCTATCACAGAAACGATTGTGTATCTCAATTGCACTTTCCCTGTCCCTTAAACAATCACCATCTGCAAGACTCCAGGCAGATCTGCAGATTTTAAAAGCCTGTTACTTAGAAGCAGTGGGATTTCTGCAGCTAGTCTCATGGAAGACATATGATATATATAACAAGTACATTTTGAAAAATCCCCATGTGTCTTAAAGATTTCTCACACTGTTGTATTAAAAACCCCACGGGAATTATTTTGTGTATTTTTCTGTGCTGTTTTTTGTTAATGGAAGCTGAGCAGATTCTGCAGAGAGCGTAAGACTCTGCTCTCTAAAATCCATTTTTCATGCTGTGTCATCAGCCATCACTTCATGATCTAAGCACATCTGGACAGCCCTTGTGCAGACATGCAGACCTTCCCACTAGTCACATAGCAACTTGTTAAAAAACAAACCTTCAAATCTAAAACTAAAATTAAACAAAAGCGGATGAACATATATGTTCCTGTGTGCCGGATACTAAACCCTCTGGCGTGCTAAAATGGTGCTAATGATGTCATTGGCCACATGTTCTGTGCATATATATGTATAGCTGCATTTTCATTGTGCCAACCTGCACACATTAAAATGTATTTTATTATATGAAGAGGAAAGCACATTGCTTTGAGCTCCATATACATCCCCACTACAAAGGAAAGACCATAAATGTCGGGTTAATTTCTTATTGTACAGAACAATTAACATGGATTGCTAGCTGCTATGAAATTAGATATTAAAATTAACTTTTAGGGGGGCTTTTAAAGTAAACAACTACATATTAAAAGAAGATCACCATTACAGAAGCTCCTTCTCCATACCAAGGGGCCCCAATCACGGTGAATCGATGTGACTATGCATCCAAGGATGCAGCCACTGGCTTCAGCATACCCAGAAAACATGCCAGTCATGCCTCCCAGTTTCTGCACTCTCAGGAAAGGGGGATGTAACGCCCTCGTTTTCAGTAACGCTGCCTGGCGCCACCCTATCTCCGCCCCCAAACAGCAGCAGCTTGCCAATCAGGCTACAGATTAGGGTGCACCATACTTGCCTACTTTTGGAAATATGTTTCAGGGAGATTCTATGCGGTATTAGAATTTGCACGGCACAATGCTGAGGGGGACGTGTCATGCTCTACCTGTGAGCCTATTGCCGCTCAAAGGACTGTCCTGCAGTGGTACACTGGGGTCATTGCCAGCCTACACACAAACACAGGGGGCAGCGCCAGCTTACACACACATGAGGCGGTACCAGCCTACACCCACACACAGTGGGCAGTACCAAAATACACACACATGGGCAATGCAAGCCTACACACACACACACACACACGGGGGCAGTGCCAGCATGCACATACACAGGGGACAGTGCCACTACAAACACACACGGGGCAGTGCAAGGCTATACACACACAAACACAGGGGGCAGTGCCAGCCTACACACACAGTGGGCAGTGCAAACCTAGACACACACACACACACACACACACACACACACACACACACAAGGGTCTGTGCCAGCCTACACACACACACACACACACACACACACGCACACACGCGGGGAGGGAAGGGGGGGGGGGGAGGGCAGTGCCAGTCTACACATACCCACAGTGATTAGTGCCAGTATATACACTCACAGGAGTAAACCCCTAGACATAGAACACGGGCATTTTACAGAAAATAGCAAACAATTCAAGTACCTTTTATATATATAATTTGTTTTCATTTTTAACAGTTATATATTTTTAATTAATAACTCTGATATTTAACTCCTAAATACACACACACTCCTACCTCTGCCTCTCCCCCGAGCTCCCAGCTGTCTCCAAACTCAATCATCCTTCAGAGTTCCGCTCCAGTCCAGGCCAGTTCCCCCATCACTCCCCATCCCAACTGCCAGCTGCACCCAATGTTCGGAGGAGATGAGAGGAATGGTCCGCTGCCGCCGCACCTGCCCTGCATTGCCACTGGTATATACTTTGCGGCGACGCTGTGTGCCGTTGCCGGCCATCAAGTTCCGCCCCTGCACGTCCGGATCGCGCATGCGCGGTCTGCATTTCATGCAGGGCTGGAGGATTACGGGGGATTCAGTGGGCTCTCCGGGGCAGCATGAGACTGTACTCTGGAACGGAAGCCTACCGCAGAATGCGGGAGTATCGGCAAGTATGGGGTGCACTGTATGCGACAATGCGGGACCCATTCTGTACATGTGGTGACCATGTTCGGCGCAGCCCACCAAACGTCGAAGTTGTACGTAAACTATCGGGTTTGTGTCCAGCTCTGAATAAGGCGCATTGTTCCCATATGCTGTTAGCCTTAGGCACCTAAATTTTACTAAGTCTATTGGGCCTCAAGGACCCTTAGCTGTTGTGGCTATTATTACATCCCTTCCACACAGAAGATGAGATCAGCAATAATGACTAGATGGATGCATGATTTATATCACCCCACATATTATATATCTGTAACAATGCACATATGTAAGAAAAGATAATTTAATACATTACGTGTTATTTTTATCAAGCTCAGTACATGGAGTAAAATATGCTTATAGCCAATGGTGTTACCTTAGAAACCATTGTCCATAAAGCAAAACATGAGAAACACTTTTTTTGGCCCGTGGGTCTATTTATGAAAAAGCCGTGATAACAGTAATTTACTATGCCCAAAATGTATTGTTACATTATACTTACATAGTGTCTCTGCCACCTCACAGATACCTTCTCAGATGATATGCAAGTATGTGATCCATTTCTTTGTTTTAAAAAAATTATAAAATAAATATTTATTTTCTAAAATTAAAATTGTAATAAATAAAGCAATTTTCCATATTTTTTTCTCTGTTTTCGAACCCAGAGATAACGATAACAGAACAAGGATTGTGGCAGCACTTGTACTGGGTTATCCTTGTTAAGCAAGCTTTATATAGTGAGGTTGATGCTGGCAAAACCTGGCAAATCTCATTGCCAGCAGAAAAGCCTTGATATATAAAGTACTATCTCCACCGAAAACATCCATTTTGCCAGAGATTGCGATTTTCGCTGTTTAATATATAGTGCCTCTCAGGGCCATCTTAATTTAATGGCCCACTGGGTAGATGCCCATTGCCTCTCAGCTTTAGGGACCTTCAAGCAGGGGCAGGGAGCATCTGCCTTCCCCGAGGCTGGCGACTCTGGAGCTTTTTTGGAAAGCAGGTAGTGAAAAATGCCTGGCCGCTTTGATTGTGAATTACACACAATCAGAGCAGCCAGGCAGCAATCTCTACCTGCCTCCCAGCCTGCAACCAGACAGTGAATGGCTATCAGCATGCTGATTGGCGGATGGTTAAAACTATTCACCATTCAAAGTGCTGCAGCCAATCACTGTATAGAAGCATGTGGAAAGACGACATGGGACCTCAAGAGGGGTTATTATATGTTCTTTCATTTATTCCCGAGAATGGGTGGGTTTGGCTCCAGTACATTGCTTTGCCCCGAGCCTACAATGCTGTTAAGATGGCCCTGGAGCGTCTGGTGCCTTAGTTCAAATACAGGATACTATTTAATACCTGCCTGCTGATCAATAACAGTACAGACAAAGTTGCACTATTTAATGTTTATAAAGCTACTTACCTATGAATAGCGGATTTTATGTCTCTTTGGAAGAATAAGGCATCAAAGGGTTGCACTGCCCCTGAGGATTCTGGGACATGACTTGGCAGTAATCACCAGTCATGCTCACTGCCAAATGCTAAAGTATTTAGGGAAGTCACACGATTCATTTCATGACTCTAAGACTCTCAGACATTGTGCCCACTGGGTCCAGCAGTGAAATACAATATAATTAACAGTCTAAAGTTAATGATCTTTTTATGAGGCCAAGTGCCCAGTCTAAACTTTTCAATGTTTTCTACTGGCTAACAGCCACTCTAGCAATGTATAGGTTAACAGTTTAAGTCGCAGCTACCTAGACAGCCGAGTATAGAAAAAACAGCACACTAATAAAATTCAGACAGGACTGGGAGAAATCCATCCAGTTCCTCTCAATAAAATCCGTAAGTCATGTAAATCACACTTTTTTCGGATGGAAGAAATTGCTCTTTAGGTGCTGCGGAGGCAAAGCGTTTGCCTTGGAGGACTCCACGGTATTTTGTATTTACTGATCCAGCTGATGGGCCAAGAGAGCCTAATGAGTATTTGTGACCTGGGAATTCTAGTTCAACTTTCTTTTTTATTTCTTTCATTCATTCATTTTTTGTTTTGCTTGTGTACGTGATGGAATATTTTCCTGTTGATTTGTAGAACAATTTGTCAGCCTGGCCATAAATGTAAAATGACTAGAGTTTATATGAAAGGAGACTTTAAGAAAAAGAAAAAAAAAGAAGCAGCTACAAGCAGCAGTATATTAAAGCATACAAAGAAACTGATTCAGAACCCAGAGGTCCATGGAGGGTTGACTGCTACAATTCTCAGTGGCTCCAAACTTGTCCACATTGTAAAAATTTGGCTTCTGACCCTGGTTTGAACTGGCTGTTCCCTGATAAGACATTATGATCTGCATGGTGGGGAACACGTGAGACCATAAAGAAGGATTTGTGGAAGAGCTACATTAATTCTTGCACTTACTTAAACAGCTCTTTTAATCCACCTCTTTGTTAATTTGCAAAACACCGTTTAACTCTCTCGTGAACAAAAATAAGCAATGTAGCCCTACAGAAATAAGCAAAAAATTCCTGCTCAAATCATTAGAAAACAAACATTGAAAGCATTTGGATTACTCTACAACGAATGCAGGATTTCAATTACACACTTGGAATTTAGGTATTAAGATTTTTAGTAATAGTAAAAAATAAAATAAAAATCTGTTTTCTTTGCACAAATATAATTATTTTCCTATGGAACACATGACATATAATCAGAATGAGTAACATTAGTATTAGATAGGAACAGGAAGGGCTGGATTCACAAGTCATGCGTAATGCCGATGTTTATGGAGCTGAGCTATTTATTGCAATTGCACGTGCATGTAATATCCCTAAAAGCCTGTACGGCGAATGTGTCACACAGATGGCCAGATAAAGGGAGGGGCGACAGGGCCGGATGTCTCGTGGCCCCCACACGCTAGGAACCCCCACGCATTGCATACCTCCCAGCTGTCCGTATTGTCCCGCCAGCTTGATGAAAACAGGTGTGGGTCTACGGCTCTGTATTGTCCTTGAGGCCACGCCCCCTTGTCACCATTACCCCCATAATCCAGCGCATTGTCTCTGTGCAAAAGTGGGGTCTCCCAATACCCCGGATGCCCTGGGCCGCCACCTGCCTTGATCCGGCCCTGGTTACACAATGTGTACACAGAATGGCTTGGAAAGTTCTGGGTGCTCATGGGAGGTGACTCGGAGGTAGCTAAACAGATGCACAAAGATGGTTTTGAGTTGCAGGTGTGTTGCTGAAGTGTTTTTGTGCACAGACTCTTCTACATAGCACATTTATGAAGCTTTCAAAATATTTAAATATTAGATAGATCACTTCAGCAAATAGCAAAATGGAAAATAGAACAATCATATAAAAGCTTCTTTAGTATGGTCTTATATTACTACAGCTTCCAACATTTTCCACAAGCAAGTAATGATAAATGTAGTGACACACTGCATCCACCCACGGGCGTGGCCTGCACCTTCTAAGCACAGGGCATTATGTGGCTTGTATAGCTTTACTTGCTTATATTATCCATTTCATGGAAGTTGAGTCTTCTTGTTCCAGTTCATAAGGTAAACAATGCTCTTACTGTCTGTACTGTACCTGTTATTTGTAGATAGTAATAATCATATGTGTATGCTAGAGATGTGCGTAGACCTCCGTGTTTTGGTTCTAATTCATCATCGTGCTTTGGTTTTGGCAAAACCACCCTCAAGTGTTTTAGTTCAGATTCAGTTTTCGGTTCGGTTTGGATTCCTTTAAAAATAAAATTAAATAAAAACATGAATCAAAAAAATAATTTAAAATTGATAAAACATCATGGAATTTAGACCTATTTACAGGCAATCCAAAGCCCGAGTTCGGTTTTTAAATCTGTGTTCCCGAACTGACAACAGTCCCGAGCCAGTTACACTCGGAATCCAAAAGTAACCCTGAACTGTGACCCTTAAGTTTGGGTGTGTTCGTATTTCAGGAAAACCGTACCACACATCTCTAGTGTATGCATACACAGCATTTTTATCGATTTTTACAGTGATACAAGTATACCTTCGCATTTGTTAAAATAAACTTCTGCCTGCTTCTGATAAACAGAGATTGCAGCTTATTTTTTTGACCAAAAATTAAGTAAGTATTTTAAACTTCCCTTAGAAGACAAAGTGCAGTAAATATAATAATAATAGTGTCCTCCATTTTGTCAGCCACACTTATTGAGATGTCAGGGAATGAGGGATGAAATGGAGGAGGTCAAAAGAGGTTACATAAATATTTTAATACACAGACATACCGCCTTGTTGGGGAATGTTTCACCTTTTGGCAGCTGTGTGTTTAAATTTCACTTATAAATGAATATATACAGTGTCTCCATGTTGAGATAGATAATATTATTGTCATGATTGGTTGGTATACCTGAATTTATATGCACATGCATCCTCAGGATTGCCTGTCTGCTCCTGGATACATCTAGATTCTGCAACAACGAAATTTACAGTTTAAAGCGCTTTGTCATTAACAAAAAAAAAATTAAGAAATATGTTTGCCTATCGTTTAATCCCTGATTTGAATGTTTCGCGGTGTGGCTTTCCTGTGGATTCACTACCATCTCTGAAATTGGGGATACTACTTCTAATACCCCGTTTCTTCCCTGCAATCTCAATACAACTTGCTTCACAGGGAATTCTTTTCTTATACTCACATTAGCCATTGGATCTCTAGCATGCTTTGGTCCTCTGAACCTCTGCTTCTTTCACTACCCGATATCCTGTCCAAGTTGTCATCTGGTAACTCCAGAGGCTCCATACAATTTTGGTATTCTGTATATGAAGGCAATGTGATGGGAGCTAAATCACCTGCACAATTACAGTGGGATTCTGACTTGCAAACAACGTTCATGCCTCAGCAATGGAAGTTAATCTATCTTACTGCACGTTGTTTCTCTAAATGTTATAACCACTTGGAAATGCAATTTAAATTGTTACACAGGCTTTACTTCCCCCCCGGCCAAACTCCACAAAATCTGGCCCTCTCAATCAAAATTTGGTTGAAAGGAACTGTATGGAGGTAGGTGACAGTTACCATGTGTTCTGGAGCTGCCCTGGTATTCACACATTATAGGGGAAAGTATTTGCTTTAGCCTACGAAGTTCTCCACATATGATTTCAAGAGTCACAATCACTAGCTTTATTCCATTTATATCCACCAGATCTGTCTAATTCGGAAAGGTACGTTCTACGGCACATTTTTACTGCCACCAGGGTGGCCATTGTACAAAACTGGAATTGCCCCTCCTGTCCTCCAATCCATAAATTCATAAGTAAAATTTACCATGCTTTCCAGATGGAGACACTGGGACTGCCTTACTCCTTTACGGCCTCCTCCCCTTTAACTAAATGGTTCAGTTGGCATAAGCTCACTACAGTTGGGGAAGGTGCTATGTTACTCCTAGATATTGCTTGATTGACCAGAGGGAGTAGTGCCTTCTTAGTCCTGATTACATATGATTGTTTCCATTTCTTTTCCTATTTACAGTATATGTGACATGTATTTTTATTAGAGATGTGCGGCGGACACTTTTCGGGTTTTGTGTTTTGGTTTTGGATCTGGCTCTCCATTTGAGTTTTGGATTTTGATTGATTTTGTCAACCACCCTTTCGGATTTTGGTTTTGGTTTTTGGATCTGGATTATTTTGAAACCCCTGAAAACAGCTGAAATCACAGAATTTAGGGTTATTTTTAATCCTACAGTATTATTAACCTCAATAACATTCATTTCCATTGATTTCCAGTCTATTCTGAACACCTCACAACTCACAAGATTGTTTTTAGGCCAAAAGTTTGCACCGAAGTAGCTGGATGACCATATTAAGCGAAACAAGTGGGCGGCACAAACACCTGGCCCATCTAGGAGTGGCACTGCAGTGTCAGACAGGATAGCAGTTTTAAAAACTAGGCCCAAAAGAGCACATCATGCAAAGACAAAAAAAGAGGTGCAAGATGGAATTGTCCTTGTGCTTCCACCCACCCTTATGTTGTTTAAACAGGACATGCACAGTTTAATAAACCCATCATTTCAGCGACAGGTGGTCCCCCTGGAAAAAGCTCGCCAAGTTCTCTGAATCATAGCTAGCTACAAACATACCACCTCCATATTTGATGACTTTTCACAATATGAGAAGAGGAAAGAGGACAATGGTGGTCATTCCGAGTTGTTCGCTTGCAAGCTGCTTTTAGCAGCTTTGCACACGCTAAGCCGCCGCCTACTGGGAGTGAATCTTAGCTTATCAAAATTGCGAACGAAAGATTAGCAAAATTGCGAAAAGACACTTCTTAGCAGTTTCTGAGTAGCTTCAAACTTACTCGGCAACTGCGATCAGTTCAGTGCTTGTCGTTCCTGGTTTGACGTCATAAACACACCCAGCGTTCGCCCAGACACTCCTCCGTTTCTCCAGCCACTCCCGCGTTTTTCCCAGAAACGGTAGCGTTTTTTCACACACTCCCATAAAACGGCCAGTTTCCGCCCAGAACCACCCACTTCCTGTCAATCACATTACGATCACCAGAACGAAGAAAAAACCTTGTAATGCCGTGAGTAAAATACCTAACTGCATAGCAAATTTACTTGGCGCAGTCGCAGTGCGAACATTGCGCATGCGCAGTTAGCGGAAAATTGCTGCGATGCGAAGAAAAATACCGTGCGAACAACTCGGAATGACCCCCAGTGTCAAGAAGGTGATTAAAATTTAAAGAGGCACACACAATCAGGAACAAAACACAGGCTTTCACTTCCACTCCTATATTGGTGTGGAACGGAAAGGACTTCATCCAAGCAAATATATAATTACCACACTACTGGACAAACTGAAAAACTAGGGGCCAAAGCCTCCAAACTTGTACCCCATTCTCCATTTTCAGGGATTAAGATAATCTCGGATTTAATGCTGGGATGCAAATAAACTGGTGTATACCACAGGATCAAGATTGGATATTTTCCCCTCCACGGAGTATGGAGACTTATTTCGTGAAATTCTGGTGGGTTTCTTTTTTTCCATTTTTTTTAATTGCATTTTTATTTACATATTTTGTGGCAGATGCCTTATTTTTGTTTCTCACAGCTCCCAGTTATACGCATGTGAGGATACCTGTGTGTCCCAGTTACACGCATGTGAGCATACCTGTGTGTCTTGTTTATTTTATTCATATTTAATTTTTAAATAAAGTAGCCCCTTAGATGTTTTAGCAGCACCTCCTGAGCCCCCACAGCAGCCCCGGATGGGGCAAGTTGAGTTCGTGTGGGTTCGGTAAAGTACTAAGCAGGACTGTGCAGTGATTTTTTTTGTTATTGAGCCCCTGCCCTAGTGGAGCTTACTACTCTACATTTGAAACTCTTTTCAGACTATAAATAGGACTGTGGGAGGAAGCAAAGCAAACCTCTGTGCCCACAGCATGCCTCAGCCTGGCAATCCAGACATCTTCCTGGCTGTAAACCACCATGAGACTCCATACTGGGCCTTATTGAGTAATTGTTTTTGCCTCAAAGGAACTCTTGGCCCATATAGTGCTGCAGTGCAAATGGAAAGCTGATGCAATACAAGATCACTTACACTCTGGGGGTAATTCCAAGTTGATCGCAGCAGGAAATTTTTTAGCAGTTGGGCAAAACCATGTGCACTGCAGGGGAGGCAGATATAACATTTGCAGAGAGAGTTAGATTTGGGTGGGTTATTTTGTTTCTGTGCAGGGTAAATACTGGCTGCTTTATTTTTACACTGCAATTTAGATTGCAGATTGAACACACCACACCCAAATCTAACTCTCTCTGCACATGTTATATCTGCCTCCCCTGCAGTGCACATGGTTTTGCCCAGTTGCTAAAAAATTTCCTGCTGCGATCAACTTGGAATTACCCCTCTGTTCTTCTAACACCGCAAGGTCTTACGATAACCCTTTGCAGCCCTTAGGAAAAGCAGTAAATGCACATTTTGTAAATAAATAATCCCAAAATGTGGAACATTAATAATAAATCAAAATTAAGGTTGACTAATTGGAGCAATTCATTTGAGTGAGTGCTAGAACAAATTTTTGCACCTATCACAGTTCGCGCATTAAAGCAGCACATAATGGAAAGGTGTCCCAAAAAAAGGGTGTTCCCACACCCTCAAATGATTATAGAAAAAATATATGGGGCACCTTACCCTTTGCGCTTAAAATCACTCCCCCCTACAAATGGTACATTATCGCAGTGCTGCCCTGTGAACTCGCCAGCCTGAGCTGGCAAGTTTATCATAGGGCACACTGCGGTATTTTTTCACATTTTTGTTTTAGTAAATTCGGCCAAATCACATTTTCCACTGTAAGTATGGGGAATGCGATGTGGGTTACCAAAAAAAAGTGAATTAAAGGGTTTGGAGCAGTTTTTCATGAAAACTGCTCCAAATGCTCTTTAATACTTTCAGGTGATACTAAAATAATGTGAAAAAGGGTGTTTTATTTTAGTAAAAATAATTTTAATAAATAGACCCCATAGTATTTACAAAGGAAATGATGTCCTTATTCAGTATAATCTACTGTATATATATTAGAGATGAGCGCCTGAAATTTTTCGGGTTTTGTGTTTTGGTTTTGGGTTCGGTTCCGCGGCCGTGTTTTGGGTTCGACCGCGTTTTGGCAAAACCTCACCGAATTTTTTTTGTCGGATTCGGGTGTGTTTTGGATTCGGGTGTTTTTTTCAAAAAACACTAAAAAACAGCTTAAATCATTGAATTTGCGGTCATTTTGATCCCATAGTATTATTAACCTCAATAACCATAATTTATACTCATTTTCAGTCTATTCTGAACACCTCACACCTCACAATATTATTTTTAGTCCTAAAATTTGCACCGAGGTCGCTGTGTGACTAAGATAAGCGACCCAAGTGGCCGACACAAACACCTGGCCCATCTAGGAGTGGCACTGCAGTGTCACGCAGGATGGCCCTTCAAAAAAATACTCCCCAAACAGCACATGACGCAAAGAAAAAAAGAGGCGCAATGAGGTAGCTGACTGTGTGAGTAAGACTAGCGACCCTAGTGGCCGACACAAACACCGGGCCCATCTAGGAGTGGCACTGCAGTGTCACGCAGGATGTCCCTTCCAAAAAACCCTCCCCAAACAGCACATGACGCAAAGAAAAAAAGAGGCGCAATGAGGTAGCTGACTGTGTGAGTAAGACTAGCGACCCTAGTGGCCGACACAAACACCGGGCCCATCCAGGAGTGGCACTGCAGTGTCACGCAGGATGGCCCTTCCAAAAAACCCTCCCCAAACAGCACATGACGCAAAGAAAAAGAAAAGAAAAAAGAGGTGCAAGATGGAATTGTCCTTGGGCCCTCCCACCCTTATGTTGTATAAACAAAACAGGACATGCACACTTTAACCAACCCATCATTTCAGTGACAGGGTCTGCCACACGACTGTGACTGATATGACGGGTTGGTTTGGACCCCCCCAAAAAAAGAATCAATTAATCTCTCCTTGCACAAACTGGCTCTACAGAGGCAAGATGTCCACCTCATCATCACCCTCCGATATATCACCGTGTACATCCCCCTCCTCACAGATTATCAATTCGTCCCCACTGGAATCCACCATCTCAGCTCCCTGTGTACTTTGTGGAGGCAATTGCTGCTGGTCAATGTCTCCGCGGAGGAATTGATTATAATTCATTTTAATGAACATCATCTTCTCCACATTTTCTGGATGTAACCTCGTACGCCGATTGCTGACAAGGTGAGCGGCGGCACTAAACACTCTTTCGGAGTACACACTTGTGGGAGGGCAACTTAGGTAGAATAAAGCCAGTTTGTGCAAGGGCCTCCAAATTGCCTCTTTTTCCTGCCAGTATAAGTACGGACTGTGTGACGTGCCTACTTGGATGCGGTCACTCATATAATCCTCCACCATTCTATCAATGTTGAGAGAATCATATGCAGTGACAGTAGACGACATGTCCGTAATCGTTGTCAGGTCCTTCAGTCCGGACCAGATGTCAGCATCAGCAGTCGCTCCAGACTGCCCTGCATCACCGCCAGCGGGTGGGCTCGGAATTCTGAGCCTTTTCCTCGCACCCCCAGTTGCGGGAGAATGTGAAGGAGGAGATGTTGACAGGTCGCGTTCCGCTTGACTTGACAATTTTGTCACCAGCAGGTCTTTCAACCCCAGCAGACTTGTGTCTGCCGGAAAGAGAGATCCAAGGTAGGCTTTAAATCTAGGATCGAGCACGGTAGCCAAAATGTAGTGCTCTGATTTCAACAGATTGACCACCCGTGAATCCTTGTTAAGCCAATTAAGGGCTCCATCCACAAGTCCCACATGCCTAGCGGAATCGCTCCGTGTTAGCTCCTCCTTCAATGTCTCCAGCTTCTTCTGCAAAAGCCTGATGAGGGGAATGACCTGACTCAGGCTGGCAGTGTCTGAACTGACTTCACGTGTGGCAAGTTCAAAGGGCATCAGAACCTTGCACAACGTTGAAATCATTCTCCACTGCGCTTGAGACAGGTGCATTCTACCTACTATATCGTGCTCAATTGTATAGGCTTGAATGGCCTTTTGCTGCTCCTCCAACCTCTGAAGCATATAGAGGGTTGAATTCCACCTCGTTACCACTTCTTGCTTCAGATGATGGCAGGGCAGGTTCAGTAGTTTTTGGTGGTGCTCCAGTCTTCTGTACGTGGTGCCTGTACGCCGAAAGTGTCCCGCAATTCTTCTGGCCACCGACAGCATCTCTTGCACGCCCCTGTCGTTTTTTAAAAAATTCTGCACCACCAAATTCAAGGTATGTGCAAAACATGGGACGTGCTGGAATTTGCCCATATTTAATGCACACACAATATTGCTGGCGTTGTCCGATGCCACAAATCCACAGGAGAGTCCAATTGGGGTAAGCCATTCCGCGATGATCTTCCTCAGTTGCCGTAAGAGGTTTTCAGCTGTGTGCGTATTCTGGAAAGCGGTGATACAAAGCGTAGCCTGCCTAGGAAAGAGTTGGCGTTTGCGAGATGCTGCTACTGGTGCCGCCGCTGCTGTTCTTGCGGCGGGAGTCCATACATCTACCCAGTGGGCTGTCACAGTCATATAGTCCTGACCCTGCCCTGCTCCACTTGTCCACATGTCCGTGGTTAAGTGGACATTGGGTACAACTGCATTTTTTAGGACACTGGTGAGTCTTTTTCTGACGTCCGTGTACATTCTCGGTATCGCCTGCCTAGAGAAGTGGAACCTAGATGGTATTTGGTAATGGGGGCACACTGCCTCAATAAATTGTCTAGTTCCCTGTGAACTAACGGCGGATACCGGACGCACGTCTAACACCAACATAGTTGTCAAGGCCTCAGTTATCCGCTTTGCAGCAGGATGACTGCTGTGATATTTCATCTTCCTCGCAAAGGACTGTTGAACAGTCAATTGCTTACTGGAAGTAGTACAAGTGGGCTTACGACTTCCCCTCTGGGATGACCATCGACTCCCAGCAGCAACAACAGCAGCGCCAGCAGCAGTAGGCGTTACACGCAAGGATGCATCGGAGGAATCCCAGGCAGGAGAGGACTCGTCAGAATTGCCAGTGACATTGCCTGCAGGACTATTGGCATTCCTGGGGAAGGAGGAAATTGACACTGAGGGAGTTGGTGGGGTGGTTTGCGTGAGCTTGGTTACAAGAGGAAGGGATTTACTGGTCAGTGGACTGCTTCCGCTGTCACCCAAAGTTTTTGAACTTGTCACTGACTTATTATGAATGCGCTGCAGGTGACGTATAAGGGAGGATGTTCCGAGGTGGTTAACGTCCTTACCCCTACTTATTACAGCTTGACAAAGGGAACACACGGCTTGACACCTGTTGTCCGCATTTCTGGTGAAATACTTCCACACCGAAGAGCTGATTTTTTTGGTATTTTCACCAGGCATGTCAACGGCCATATTCCTACCACGGACAACAGGTGTCTCCCCGGGTGCCTGACTTAAACAAACCACCTCACCATCAGAATCCTCCTGGTCAATTTCCTCCCCAGCGCCAGCAACACCCATATCCTCCTCATCCTGGTGTACTTCAACACTGACATCTTCAATCTGACTATCAGGAACTGGACTGCGGGTGCTCCTTCCATCACTTGCAGGGGGCGTGCAAATGGTGGAAGGCGCATGCTCTTCACGTCCAGTGTTGGGAAGGTCAGGCATCGCAACCGACACAATTGGAGTCGGACTCTCCTTGTGGATTTGGGATTTCGAAGAACGCACAGTTCTTTGCGGTGCTACTGCTTTTGCCAGCTTTAGTCTTTTCATTTTTCTAGCGAGAGGCTGAGTGCTTCCATCCTCATGTGAAGCTGAACCACTAGCCATGAACATAGGCCAGGGCCTCAGCCGTTCCTTGCCACTCCGTGTGGTAAATGGCATATTGGCAAGTTTACTCTTCTCCTCCGACAATTTTATTTTAGGTTTTGGAGTCCTTTTTTTACTGATATTTGGTGTTTTGGATTTGACATGCTCTGTACTATGACATTGGGAATCGGCCTTGGCAGACGACGTTGCTGGCATTTCATCGTCTCGGCCATGACTAGTGGCAGCAGCTTCAGCACGAGGTGGAAGTGGATCTTGATCTTTCCCTAATTTTGGAACCTCAACATTTTTGTTCTCCATATTTTAATAGGCACAACTAAAAGGCACCTCAGGTAAACAATGGAGATGGATGGATTGGATACTAGTATACAATTATGGACGGGCTGCCGAGTGCCGACACAGAGGTAGCCACAGCCGTGAACTACCGCACTGTACTGTGTCTGCTGCTAATATATAGACTGGTTGATAAAGAGATAGTATACTCGTAACTAGTATGTATGTATAAAGAAAGAAAAAAAAAACACGGTTAGGTGGTATATACAATTATGGACGGGCTGCCGAGTGCCGACACAGAGGTAGCCACAGCCGTGAACTACCGCACTGTACTGTGTCTGCTGCTAATATATAGACTGGTTGATAAAGAGATAGTATACTCGTAACTAGTATGTATGTATAAAGAAAGAAAAAAAAACCACGGTTAGGTGGTATATACAATTATGGACGGGCTGCCGAGTGCCGACACAGAGGTAGCCACAGCCGTGAACTACCGCACTGTACTGTGTCTGCTGCTAATATATAGACTGGTTGATAAAGAGATAGTATACTCGTAACTAGTATGTATGTATAAAGAAAGAAAAAAAAACCACGGTTAGGTGGTATATACAATTATGGACGGGCTGCCGAGTGCCGACACAGAGGTAGCCACAGCCGTGAACTACCGCACTGTACTGTGTCTGCTGCTAATATATAGACTGGTTGATAAAGAGATAGTATACTCGTAACTAGTATGTATGTATAAAGAAAGAAAAAAAAACCACGGTTAGGTGGTATATACAATTATGGACGGGCTGCCGAGTGCCGACACAGAGGTAGCCACAGCCGTGAACTACCGCACTGTACTGTGTCTGCTGCTAATATATAGACTGGTTGATAAAGAGATAGTATACTCGTAACTAGTATGTATGTATAAAGAAAGAAAAAAAAACCACGGTTAGGTGGTATATACAATTATGGACGGGCTGCCGAGTGCCGACACAGAGGTAGCCACAGCCGTGAACTACCGCACTGTACTGTGTCTGCTGCTAATATATAGACTGGTTGATAAAGAGATAGTATACTCGTAACTAGTATGTATGTATAAAGAAAGAAAAAAAAACCACGGTTAGGTGGTATATACAATTATGGACGGGCTGCCGAGTGCCGACACAGAGGTAGCCACAGCCGTGAACTACCGCACTGTACTGTGTCTGCTGCTAATATATAGACTGGTTGATAAAGAGATAGTATACTCGTAACTAGTATGTATGTATAAAGAAAGAAAAAAAAACCACGGTTAGGTGGTATATACAATTATGGACGGGCTGCCGAGTGCCGACACAGAGGTAGCCACAGCCGTGAACTACCGCACTGTACTGTGTCTGCTGCTAATATATAGACTGGTTGATAAAGAGATAGTATACTCGTAACTAGTATGTATGTATAAAGAAAGAAAAAAAAACCACGGTTAGGTGGTATATACAATTATGGACGGGCTGCCGAGTGCCGACACAGAGGTAGCCACAGCCGTGAACTACCGCACTGTACTGTGTCTGCTGCTAATATATAGACTGGTTGATAAAGAGATAGTATACTCGTAACTAGTATGTATGTATAAAGAAAGAAAAAAAAACCACGGTTAGGTGGTATATACAATTATGGACGGGCTGCCGAGTGCCGACACAGAGGTAGCCACAGCCGTGAACTACCGCACTGTACTGTGTCTGCTGCTAATATACAGACTGGTTGATAAAGAGATAGTATACTCGTAACTAGTATGTATGTATAAAGTAAGAAAAAAAAACCACGGTTAGGTGGTATATACAATTATGGACGGGCTGCCGAGTGCCGACACAGAGGTAGCCACAGCCGTGAACTACCGCACTGTACTGTGTCTGCTGCTAATATATAGACTGGTTGATAAAGAGATAGTATACTCGTAACTAGTATGTATGTATAAAGAAAGAAAAAAAAACCACGGTTAGGTGGTATATACAATTATGGACGGGCTGCCGAGTGCCGACACAGAGGTAGCCACAGCCGTGAACTACCGCACTGTACTGTGTCTGCTGCTAATATAGACTGGTTGATAAAGAGATAGTATACTCGTAACTAGTATGTATGTATAAAGAAAGAAAAAAAAACCACGGTTAGGTGGTATATACAATTATGGACGGGCTGCCGAGTGCCGACACAGAGGTAGCCACAGCCGTGAACTACCACACTGTACTGTGTCTGCTGCTAATATAGACTGGTTGATAAAGAGATAGTATACTCGTAACTAGTATGACTATAAAGAAAGAAAAAAAAACCACGGTTAGGTGGTATATACAATTATGGACGGGCTGCCGAGTGCTGACACAGAGGTAGCCACAGCCGTGAACTACCGCACTGTACTGTGTCTGCTGCTAATATAGACTGGTTGATAAAGAGATAGTATACTACTAATATTATATATACTGGTGGTCAGGTCACTGGTCACTAGTCACACTGGCAGTGGCACTCCTGCAGCAAAAGTGTGCACTGTTTAATTTTAATATAATATTATGTACTCCTGGCTCCTGCTATAACCTATAACTGGCACTGCAGTGCTCCCCAGTCTCCCCCACAATTATAAGCTGTGTGAGCTGAGCACAGTCAGATATATATATATATACATTGATGCAGCACACTGGGCTGAGCAGTGCACACAGATATGGTATGTGACTGAGTCACTGTGTGTATCGTTTTTTTCAGGCAGAGAACGGATATATTAAATAAAACAAACAACTGCACTGTCTGGTGGTCACTGTGGTCGTCAGTCACTAAACTCTGCACTCTCTTCTACAGTATCACAGCCTCAGGTCAATCTCTCTCTCTCTCTCTCAACCCTAATCTAAATGGAGAGGACGCCAGCCACGTCCTCTCCCTATCAATCTCAATGCACGTGTGAAAATGGCGGCGACGCGCGGCTCCTTATATAGAATCCGAGTCTCGCGAGAATCCGACAGCGTCATGATGACGTTCGGGCGCGCTCGGGTTAACCGAGCAAGGCGGGAGGATCCGAGTCTGCTCGGATCCGTGAAAAAAACCATGAAGTTCTGGCGGGTTCGGATTCAGAGAAACCGAACCCGCTCATCTCTAATATATATATATATATATATATATATATAAATGCGAAAGTCCTCACTCACTCACTCACTCACTCACTCATCACTAACTAGGAAGCTGAAATTGAACATAGGTATTCTTCAGGTGGGACATAGGAAAACTACATAATTAGAATTTTATTAACCCTCCCCTAAGGGGATGAAAAAGGGTTTGACATAATGACGTCATTACTGATGCGTGTCTTGCGTTGCATGAGCGATAACGGCCAAATGTACAATTGGATCAAAATTTGGATTGCACCTCCAGTGTGTAGAATTTAATAAACTACAAAAATGGTCCTCTCACTTTTTACCATATCTGCTATGGGTGCTCCTCGGGTAACGCCAAGAACCGTGGATTAATATTTACTTAAATTAAGATGTCTCAAATCTACATGTCTATAGATTTACCAATTTTTTAACACTCATTTATATTTACAATACAACCATGAAAATCAGAAACTCCCCAAGTAGAACTGCTAGTATAAACTATAGTTATTTTGCAAACACATTTACCACACATGGGTGGTCATTCCGAGTTGTTCGCTCGCTGCTATTTTTAGCCGAATTGCTAATAGGCTAAAAACCGGCAGTTCTGCGCATGCATAAGCACAG
Source organism: Pseudophryne corroboree (assembly GCF_028390025.1). Classification (NCBI taxonomy): domain Eukaryota; kingdom Metazoa; phylum Chordata; class Amphibia; order Anura; family Myobatrachidae; genus Pseudophryne; species Pseudophryne corroboree. The sequence continues at coordinate 213,353,201 of NC_086447.1, forward strand.
CAGGGCGCACGCGCTAAGCAATTTTACACAAAACTATGCAATTTTGCTCACGGGAGAACAAAGCTTTTCAATCACTTTGCTGATCGTAGTGTGATTGACAGGAAGTGGGTGTTTCTGGGCGGAAACTGGCCGTTTTCAGGGAGTGTGCTAAAAAACGCAGGCGTGCCAGGTAAAAACGCAGGAGTGGTGGGAGAAACGGAGGAGTGGCTGGCCGGACGCTGGGCATGTTTGTGACGTCAAACTAGGAACTAAACGGACTGAGGTGATCTAGGAGTAGGTCTGGAACTACTCAGAAACTGCAATGAAATAATAGCAGAATTGCTAATCTTTCATTAGCAATTCTGCTATGCTAAGATACACTCCCAGAGGGCGGCGGCTTTGCGTTTGCATTTTCTGTTAAAAGTAGCTAGCGAGCGAACAACTCGGAATGAGGGCCATGGCTCTTTCACCCAGGGGTGCCAACAGCTCTGCTGGCCCCCAGTACAGGGAGGGTGCATAGCCAAAGCAGGGGAGGCGTGGCCAGACCACCTCCTTATAAAATATAAAAAGTATTATTTATAAAAAGTATTATTTGATTGTTATTCCCGCTGATGCAAAATTGTTTATATTCCATGTACTTGTCCTGCATTGTCTTGTACTGAAAGTCACTGTTTTCTTGTTTTACTCACATGTCTATGTACTTTGTTAGGCGCTGCAGATCACTTATGGCACCATATAAATAATGGATAACAAGTAAAAGTAATGAAAAAGTTCACTTTGTTAATAGTCAAATTACACTCTAAAGGGCCCCATACACTAGAACGATAATGCCCGATTTCATCCAATTTCGGGCATTCGGGCCGATATATCGGGTGAAATCGGGCATTTTGGATGTGTTTCCGACCTGATCCGATGCGCGTTCCCGTGAGGGTCGGATCGGCTCCCCTAAATTAGTGCTGCACTCGTGATATGTCGGTTCCCGCAGGCATGGCTGGGATCGTATACGATATATTGCATGCAAAATGTACCAAATCGTATGGAATCATATGGAACCAGTCCCGGGAAGCTCCTGGGAGAGTTCAATGGAAATTGCCTCCGACTTCAGCCTCAGACATATCGCTGTAGTGTATGGGGGCCTTTAGTCATCTAAACATTACAATTTATGGAATTTGATGTTCTAGTGATTTGAACTAACAACAAATACTGACAGAACCATGCTTACATAAAAATTCCATCTACACAATTTTTATACAATATGGTTTAAATCACATGCCAAGAAAATATTTACACCATCATTTGAATCCAATAAACCTCAGTATCTGGTGTTTGGATATATAGCGGTATCACGTCATCTGTCTACTTAGACAGCTGGCCTTGGGCCCCACTCTATTGTACAGTAGCATAGCGATGGAGAGAGCACGGGGAATTGAGTCCTGTGAGGGGGATGCTGGTTCTGCAATTATAATTTATGGTGCCTGTTAGCCATGTGACATGATCATATCCATATGCACTATGGATTGTAGGAATTAAGAAATCTGGAAAAGACAGCATAAGTAACACAGATGCATCCATTATACCGGTTACTGTTATTAGTGGCACCTTTGTCTGTCTAGTACAAATGACAGGATAAAAGTACACTTTCTAGTATTACTCTCATTTACTCTGGTCTTCTAGAGGTTGTTTCACTGTACGCACGGGGAGACTTATCCATAGATTATATTATTTGTCAAGAGGAGCAGCTGATACCTGTTTTATATTATGTACAGATCAATTCACCAGTGTCACCCGTGTTATTCTTTGTTTCCTCTCTATCCCTGAGCTGTGTCCTGGCTGTAACACTCATGGATCAAATTTTGTGAGAAAAACAAAACAAGAATATTTCTCATTTGCATTTGTCAATTGTCATCAAATACAGATGACATTTTTACAGTTACATTGACATGATATTACAAAAAAACATGGAAGACCCCATAGTTTCTTAGAAGATACAGAATTATCACATGTATAGTTAGATTTCCTCTGTGTCTGACAATACCTGCATTTAGAATGTTAAGGGCTCCATACACTAATGCGACATGTTGGACCCTCATGTCGCAGGCGATCACCCCACAGCTTCCCGGGGGGCAGGATCGCATAAAATACATTGTATGCTGTCCTTTTGCATACGATGTATCTTGTACAATCCCAGCCATGCTGCGGGGTTCGACATATCACAAGTGCAGCACATTCAATTTAGGGGATCAGATCCGATGCTCATGGGAACACGCATCGGATCGGATGTAAAACACATCCGAAATGCCGGATTTCTTCCGATATATCGGCCGGAATGGCTGAAATTGGATGAAATTGGGCATTATCGTTCTAGTGTATGGGGCCCTTTAGAGCACCGCAAATCCTTGCAAACATTTCTGTCACACAGAAGTCTGATAAAAAGCATCTATCTGCTGCATACCTCCCAACTTCACTGTGTGCCGAGGAGGGACATCTTCGTGCGTCTTTGGCGCATACCCGAAATCAGGGGACGTGGTCTCGATATTAGGGGCGTGGCCTCATGGCAAGAACTGCTATCACTAGCCACACCCCTGCTTTCGGTAGTATGGGGGCATGAACAGCACTCAGTGAGCTGATGGCCATGAACCCTGTCCCTCTCTGCCGGGAAATTGAAGCTGTGCCCATGTGCGTAGCGTCTATTCACCGCTCTGCTCAGAGTGAGTGACTGGGGATCTCCAAGCTGCCTCCCCACCGTGGGACACTGCGACCCATGGGTGGGACAGTGGGACAGAGCGTGAAAAACGGGACTGTGCCGCCAAAATCGGGACAATAGGATGGTATATTGCTTTCTGTCGAGGGTTATACCTGAGATAATGCAGCTCCTACTGAAAATGAAATGGGTTTCAGAAGTTCTTAAGCTTGGTACTCACTAGACGATGAGTGTATCCAGACAAAGGGTGGCGATACATCGGTCATCCCATACACACTGACAATGTAATGAACAACGGAACGATCCCTCGTTACATCATTACTCTCCATGGTGCCGCAAGCAATATCTTCTGATATTACTGCACTTGAGAAGATGTGAGGAATGACATACAGATGGAGCCACGCTCATTGAGCGTGGCTACATCGCAGATGGGGGTGAGCGGCATGTCTAGGCATGCTTGCGCCTCGGCCTGCCGCCGAGCATACACAGATGCTTCCATTCAAAGTGAATAATGTACGTGCGCATCTACGATGCACGCGTGTCTCATTCATTCCTGGCGGTACGCCTGGCGGGGCGCACCTAGAGGTTGATTCAGACCTGATCGCTAGCAGGCTATTTTTTGCACTGCAGCAATCAGGTAGACACAGGGGAGGGGGGAATCGCTGTGCAGTGTTACAAACGCTTATGCAGAGGGCTGCACAAACTAAAGTTTGTGCGGTCTCTGCACAGCTCAGGACTTACTCAGCATCTGCGATGATCCTGGACGGAGCTGACGTCAGGAACCCTCCCTGGAAACGGCCGGGCATGCCTGGGTTTTCCTGGACACTCCCTGAAAACGGTGAGTTGCCGCTCACGAACACCTTCTTCCTGTAAATCTTCTTGCGATCGCTGCTGCAATCGCTTTTCTCGTAGAATCCGTCACTCGGCCCGCACGCATGCGCTTTTCAGACCCAATCGCACGGCTGCTTAAAAAGGCAGCGTGCGATCGGGTTTGAATGACCCCCTAGTCGCAGATGGAGCCACGATATGTATGGGGGCACGCGATAGTGCGTACACATTGGATGATGTGTCATTCTGATTTGGCCCTAAGCTACAAATCGTTCAATATCTCATCAGTGTGTACCATGCTTTACTTACAGTAAGTCAGACCATCAGTGAGGGGGAGCTACATCCTCTAAGCCTAGGCATCCTGCAATAGGCTGACAGACAGGGAGCTGAGCCACTTAGATCATGTGGCTGATATCAGTATTTGTTAACAGTAGGACTTTGGGGGGAAAAAGCCTGTAACTTTAATTTACGTCCGATTCTGCATGAGGCCCCTAAAAACGGGACTGTCCTGCGAAAATCGGGACAGTTTGGAGTAATGATGAGCGGGTTCGATTCGTCGGAATCCGAACCCCCCCCTAACTTCACCCATTTTACACGGTTCCGAGGCAGATTCGAATCTTCCCGCCTTGCACGGTTAACCCGAGCGCGCCCGAACGTCATCATCCCGCTGTTGGATTCTCGCGAGATTCGGATTCTATATAAGGAGTCGCGCGTCGCCGCCATTTTTCACTCGTGCATTGGAAATGATAGTGAGAGGAAGTGGCTGGTGTCCTCTCAGTTTTATTCAGGTGGCTGCAAATATCTGTGCTCACTGCTTTATTGTGGGGACTGGGGACCAGCAGTATTATATAGGAGGAGTACAGTGCAGAGTTTTGCTGACCAGTGACCACCAGTATTATACGTTCTCTGCCTGAAAAACGCTCCATATCTGTGCTCAGTGTGCTGCATATATCTGTGCTCACACTGCTTTATTGTGGGGACTGGGGACCAGCAGTATTATATAGGAGGAGTACAGTGCAGAGTTTTGCTGACCAGTGACCACCAGTATTATACGTTCTCTGCCTGAAAAACGCTCCATATCTGTGCTCAGTGTGCTGCATATGTCTGTGCTCACACTGCTTTATTGTGGGGACTGGGGACCACCAATATTATATAGGAGGAGTACAGTGCAGAGTTTTGCTGACCAGTGACCAGTGACCACCAGTATTATACGTTCTCTTCCTGAAAAACGCTCCATATCTGTGCTGCATTGTAGTATATAGTAGGAGTACAGTGCATAATTTTGCTGACCACCAGTATATAATATATAGCAGTACGGTACAGTAGGCCAATGCTCTACCTACCTCTGTGTCGTCAAGTATACTATCCATCCATACCTGTGGTGCATTTCAGTTTTGCACAGTTTGCTGACCACCAGTATATAATATATAGCAGTACGGTACAGCAGGCCACTGCTCTACCTACCTCTGTGTCGTCAAGTATACTATCCATCCATACCTGTGGTGCATTTCAGTTTTGCACAGTTTGCTGACCACCAGTATATAATATATAGCAGTACGGTACAGAAGGCCACTGCTCTACCTACCTCTGTGTCGTCAAGTATACTATCCATTCATACCTGTGGTGCATTTCAGTTTTGCACAGTTTGCTGACCACCAGTATATAATATATAGCAGTACGGTACAGTAGGCCACTGCTCTACCTTCCTCTGTGTCGTCAAGTATACTATCCATCCATACATACCTGTGGTGCATTTCAGTTGTGCGCAGTATATATAGTAGTAGGCCATTGCTATTGATAGTACTGGCATATAATTCCACACATTAAAAAATGGAGAACAAAAATGTGGAGGGTAAAATAGGGAAAGATCAAGATCCACTTCCACCTCGTGCTGAAGCTGCTGCCACTAGTCATAGCCGAGACGATGAAATGCCATCAACGTCGTCTGCCAAGGCCGATGCCCAATGTCATAGTAGAGAGCATGTAAAATCCAAAAAACAAAAGTTCAGTAAAATGACCCAAAAATCAAAATTAAAAGCGTCTGAGGAGAAGCGTAAACTTGCCAATATGCCATTTACGACACGGAGTGGCAAGGAACGGCTGAGGCCCTGGCCTATGTTCATGGCTAGTGGTTCAGCTTCACATGAGGATGGAAGCACTCATCCTCTCGCTAGAAAACTGCAGTGCCACTCCTAGATGGGCCAGGTGTTTGTGTCGGCCACTTGGGTCGCTTAGCTTAGTCACACAGCTACCTCATTGTGCCTCTTTTTTTCTTTGCTTCATGTGCTGTTTGGGGACTATTTTTTTGAAGTGCCATCCTGTCTGACATTGCAGTGCCACTCCTAGATGGGCAAGGTGTTTGTGTCGGCCACTTGGGTCGCTTAGCTTAGTCACACAGCAACCTCATTGCGCGTCTTTTTTTCTTTGCTTCATGTGCTGTTTGGGGACTATTTTTTTGAAGTGCCATCCTGTCTGACACTGCAGTGCCACTCCTAGATGGGCCAGGTGTTTGTGTCGGCCACTTGGGTCGCTTAGCTTAGTCACACAGCTACCTCATTGCGCCTCTTTTTTTCTTTGCATCATGTGCTGTTTGGGGACTATTTTTTTGAAGTGCCATCCTGTCTGACACTGCAGTGCCACTCCTAGATGGGCCAGGTGTTTGTGTCGGCCACTTGGGTCGCTTAGCTTAGTCACACAGCTACCTCATTGCGCCTCTTTTTTTCTTTGAATCATGTGCTCTTTGGGGACTATTTTTTTGAAGTGCCATCCTGTCTGACACTGCAGTGCCACTCCTAGATGGGCCAGGTGTTTGTGTCGGCCACTTGGGTCGCTTAGCTTAGTCACACAGCTACCTCATTGTGTCTCTTTTTTTCTTTGCATCATGTGCTGTTTGGGGACTATTTTTTTGAAGTGCCATCCTGTCTGACACTGCAGTGCCACTCCTAGATGGGCCAAGTGTTTGTGTCGGCCACTTGGGTCGCTTAGCTTAGTCACACAGCTACCTCATTGTGCCTCTTTTTTTCTTTGCATCATGTGCTGTTTGGGGACTATTTTTTTGAAGTGCCATCCTGTCTGACACTGCAGTGCTACTCCTAGATGGGCCAGGTGTTTGTGTCGGTCACTTGGGTCGCTTAGCTTAGTCATCCAGCGACCTCGGTGCAAATTTTAGGACTAAAAATAATATTGTGAGGTGTGAGGTGTTCAGAATAGACTGGAAATGAGTGGAAATTATGGTTATTGAGGTTAATAATACTATGGGATCAAAATGACCCCCAAATTCTATGATTTAAGCTGTTTTTGAGGGGTTTTTGTAAAAAAAACACCCGAATCCAAAACACACCCGAATCCGACAAAAAATTTTCAGGGAGGTTTTGCCAAAACGCGTCCGAATCCAAAACACGGCCGCGGAAACGAATCCAAAACCAAAACACAAAACCCGAAAAATGTCCGGTGCACATCACTAGTTTGGAGGTATGATATACTGTTTTTTGTCATCTGCTCACTTCAACTCATAGAGGACAGAAATTATAAACTACAATGGAAAAGTATTCAGGTGGATAGAAATGACATGTGAACCATATTGAAATATAATTTGAAATCCAATGACACAAACCTTCCTCTTCCTCACTTTGGCAGCAGTACATCCTCTTCATTTCCATAAACTTCACAATTTATTCAGCAATAAACCTACAATCAGTGTCTGAGCACAGGGCTGCCTGGTTGTTCCCTTTAGCACAAATACTTTTACAGGGTAAAGTAAAAAAACAACTATGAATACATTCCATAGAGATATAAGGAGACAATGTGAGAAGCACAGAAAATTATAATCGCACTGCATGCTGCTGTCATACATATAGACCTGTCAGACAGGATAGCATGCATAGTCAGTGGGGGGTGTTAGCAATAGGCCTCAAACCCCACCTTCTCACAGCAAGACAAGCTGCTTGCTCTGCAAGGGTCACCAAAGCATTGATGGAGGAATATGCAGAGGTGACCGAGTTTTAAGCCGAAAAATGTGAAAAATGCATCTTAGTGTGCAACTACCCACAGAAATCCCATGGATCCACCATGTTATCTAAGTGGGCTGGAAAAAGGAAGGAGCAGAGTTTCCTTTAGCAGCAGGAGTGCTCGGTGAATGATTCAGCTGCTGGGGAAGAGATCGTCCTACTGTAGAATAGGAAGCAGAAAAGACAGGATACATATTTTAATCACATTCCGCCAGCTGTGCACAAGGCTGTTGTTTGTAGAGCTGTCCTAGTACAGGCACAAAGTCAGGCTACATTTTCATAGGATAACCATAGTATACATAAGGAATATTACATTTGGACCACATGTTTAGAATTAGTGATGAGCGGGTTCGGTTTCTCGGAATCCGAAACCCCCCGAACTTCACCCATTTTACACGGTTCCGAGGCAGACTCGGATCCTCCCGCCTTGCTCGGTTAACCCGAGCGCGCCCGAACGTCATCATCCCGCTGTCGGATTCTCGCGAGATTCGTATTCTATATAAGGAGCCGCGCGTCGCCGCCATTTTCACTCGTGCATTGGAGATGATAGGGAGAGGATGTGCAGCGTTCGCTCAGTTTCTGTGTTCAGTGTGCTGCAAATATCTGTGCTCAGTGTGCTGAAAATATCTACGTTATCTGCCTGAAAAACGCTCCATATCTCTGCTGCATTGTAGTATAGGAGAACAGTACAGAATTTTGCTGACCAGTGACCACCAGTATTATATAGCAGTACGGTACAGTAGTCCACTGCTCTACCTACCTCTGTGTCGTCAAGTATACTATCCATCCATACCTGTGGTGCATTTTAGTTGTGCGCAGTATATATAGTAGGAGGACAGTGCAGAATTTTGCTGACCACCAGTATATAATATATAGCAGTACGGTACAGTAGTCCACTGCTCTACCTACCTCTGTGTCGTCAAGTATACTATCCATCCATACCTGTGGTGCATTTAGTTGTGCACAGTATTATATAGTAGGAGGACAGTGCAGAATTTTGCTGACCACCAGTATATATATAGCAGTACGGTACAGTAGTCCATTGCTCTACCTCTGTGTCGTCAAGTATACTATCCATCCATACCTGTGGTGCATTTTAGTTGTGCGCAGTATTATATAGTAGGAGGACAGTGCAGAATTTTTCTGACCACCAGTATATAATATATAGCAGTACGGTACAGTAGTCCACTGCTCTACCTACCTCTGTGTCGTCAAGTATACTATCCATCCATACCTGTGGTGCATTTTAGTTGTGCGCAGTATTATATAGTAGGAGGACAGTGCAGAATTTTGCTGACCACCAGTATATAATATATAGCAGTGCGGTACAGTAGGCCACTGCTCTACCTACCTCTGTGTCATCAAGTATACTATCCATCCATACCTGTGGTGCAATTTAGTTGTGCGCAGTATTATATAGTAGGAGGACAGTGCAGAATTTTGCAGACCACCATTATATAATATATAGCAGTACGGTTTAGTTGTCCACTGCTCTACCTACCTCTGTGTCGTCAATTATACTATCCATCCATACCTGTGGTGCATTTAGTTGTGCGCAGTATTATATAGTAGGAGGACAGTGCAGAATTTTGCTGACCACCAGTATATAATATATAGCAGTACGGTACAGTAGTCCACTGCTCTACCTACCTCTGTGTCATCAAGTATACTATCCATCCATACATGTGGTGCATTTTAGTTGTGCGCAGTATTATATAGTAGGAGGACAGTGCAGAATTTTGCTTACCACCAGTATATATATAGCAGTACGGTACAGTAGTCCATTGCTCTACCTCTGTGTCATCAAGTATACTATCCATTCATACCTGTGGTGCATTTTAGTTGTGCGCAGTATTATATAGTAGGAGGACAGTGCAGAATTTTGCTGACCACCAGTATATATATAGCAGTACGGTACAGTAGTCCATTGCTCTTCCTCTGTGTCGTCAAGTATACTATCCATCCATACCTGTGGTGCATTTTAGTTGTGCGCAGTATTATATAGTAGGAGGACAGTGCAGAATTTGCTGACCACCAGTATATAATATATAGCAGTATGGTACAGTAGGCCACTGCTTTACCTACCTCTGTGTCGTCAAGTATACTATCCATCCATACCTGTGGTGCATTTTAGTTGTGCACAGTATTATATAGTAGGAAGACAGTGCAGAATTTTGCTGACCACCAGTATATAATATATAGTAGTACGGTACAGTAGGCCACTGCTCTACCTACCTCTGTGTCGTCAAGTATACTATCCATCCATTCCTGTGGTGCATTTTAGTTGTGCGCAGTATTATATAGTAGAAGGACAGTGCAGAAATTTGCTGACCACCAATATATAATATATATAGCAGTACGGTACAGTAGTCCTTTGCTCTACCTCTGTGTCGTCAAGTATACTACAAAAGTTCAGTAAAATGACCCAAAAATCAAAATTAAAAGCGTAAACTTGTCAATATGCCATTTACGACACGGAGTGGCAAGGAACGGCTGAGGCCCTGACCTATGTTCATGGCTAGTGGTTCAGATTCACATGAGGATAGAAGCACTCATCCTCTCGCTAGAAAACTGCAGTGCCACTCCTACGTGGGCCAGGTGTTTGTGTCGGCCACTTGGATCGCTTAGCTTAGCCATCCAGCGACCTTGGTGCAACTCTTTTTTTCTTTGCATCATGTGCTGTTTGGGGACTATTTGTTAAATTGGCCATCCTGTCTGACACTGCAGTGACACTCCTAGATGGGCCAGGTGTTTGTGTCGGCCACTTGGGTCGCTTAGCTTAGTCACACAGCTACCTCATTGCGCCTCTTTTTTTTCTTTGCTTCATGTGCTGTTTGGGGACTATTTTTTAAATCGCCCATCCTGTCTGACACTGTGTCACGATCCGGGTATCTGGACGCCATTACTTGCCTTTTAGATGTCTCCTGAGGCTGGCTCAGCGTTCCAAGTCCGGATCTCATCTGTGTCCACGTTCTGCATATCCCTCCTGTCACTCTGAGACGCTGTCACAGCGGCGCCATGTTTGAATCCTGCATGGCGTCTCCCGTCCTCCGCGGCCTCCGCCGCCGCTCCTGTGTTATAGTTTGCAGGTTGTCAGAGTGGTACCTCATGCCTGCCGCGGTCTCCGCTGTCATCCATGTGTCTCGGTGTACAGTTGTCAGTCTGGCGTCTCCTGTCCTCTGCGGCCGGCGCCGCCATTGCTGTTATGTTTCCACATGGTTTTCCAAACCAGCTTTCCCTCCAAGTACTAACATGGGCGCAGCCATGTTGGTTCCAGTCACATGTTCTATCTCCACCAATCTGCTGCACTATGGAATCTGCATGATTGGTCAGCCAATGCCTGCTCTGCAGCAGGTATAAGTATCCTGTGCCTGAACCAGGAAATGGTCAGTGCTTTGTTTGTCAAACCTTGTTCCAGTCTCTCTCTCCTGTGGTTGTTTCTCCAGGTTCCAGCTCCTGTCTCCAGCATCCACTAAGAGACCCGCACCTGCCTTCCATCCTGCGGTGCAGCCTGACTCTGCAGTCCTCTGTGGCTGTTCCAGCTTCCAGCTATTAACTCATCTGCTTCCAGCAGCCAGCTTCCAGCAGAATCCAGCTTCCTTAAAGTGCCGGTGTTGTTCCAGCGGATCCCTACTTACCAGCAGTATCCACTAACCACCGGTAACCACTTTTCAACTCCTCTGTTTCCACACTCCCTAGCATCTTACAGTATTCACTCCGTGTCTTCACCACCTGGCTGGTTCCATCCAGCATCCACTCCGTGTCTTCATCACCTGGCTGGTTCCACCCAGCATCTACTCCGTGTCTTCATCACCTGGCTGATTCCATTCAGCATCCACTCCGTGTCTCTACCACCTGGCTGGTTCCATCCAGTACCTACAACAGTTCATCAAGTTACCAGCTTCATCTAATACACCTACTGCCGTGTTCCTTGGCTATCTTCACTACTGCAGCCAGGCCTGGTAAGGTGATTCCATCAAAGGACTTTAACATCTGTACCTCAACCTACCAGTGCTCTGTAATACCTTCTATGGTTAATGTGATCCAGGAACTGTATTATCTGCCACTGCTTATTATCAACTGTGAATGCTGTTGTTATTACACGGAGTCTGTTAATAAAACTTTTATTGACTTTTAACCTGGTTGTCATGGTCACATCTTCGGGTAATCCTTCTACACTTACATGTCCAGGGGTCTGATTAAACCTCCTAAGTTTAATTTCATTTCAGCCCCTACAACTGAGGCTTCCTCCCGTCAGCCTAAACCCTCAGTTGTGACACACTGCAGTGACACTCCTAGATGGGCCAGGTGTTTGTGTCGGCCACTTGGGTCGCTTAGCTTAGCCATCCAGCGACCTTGGTGCACCTCTTTTTTTCTTTGCATCATGTGCTGTTTGGGGACTATTTTTTTAAATCAGCCATCCTGTCTGACACTGCAGTGCCACTCCTAGATGGGCCAGGTGTTTGTGTCGGCCACTTGGGTCGCTTAGCTTAGCCATCCAGCGACCTTGGTGCACCTCTTTTTTTCTTTGCATCATGTGCTGTTTGGGGACTATTTTTTAAATCGGCCATCCTGTCTGACACTGCAGTGCCACTCCTAGATGGGCCAGGTGTTTGTGTCGGCCACTTGGGTCGCTTAGCTTAGCCCTCCAGCGACCTTGGTGCACCTCTTTTTTTCTTTGCATCATGTGCTGTTTGGGGACTATTTTTTAAATCGGCTATCCTGTCTGACACTGCAATGCCACTCCTAGATGGGACAGGTGTTTGTGTCGGCCACTTGGGTCGCTTAGCTTAGCCATCCAGCGACCTTGGTGCACCTCTTTTTTTCTTTGCATCATGTGCTGTTTGGGGACTATTTTTTAAATCGTCCATCCTGTCTGACACTGCAGTGCCACTCCTAGACGGGCCAGGTGTTTGTGTTGGCCACTTGGGTCGCTTAGCTTAGCCATCCAGCGACCTTGGTGCACCTCTTTTTTTCTTTGCATCATGTGCTGTTTGGGGACTATTTTTTAAATCGGCCATCCTGTCTGACACTGCAGTGCCACTCCTAGATGGGCCAGGTGTTTGTGTCGGCCACTTGGGTCGCTTAGCTTAGTCACACAGCTACCTCATTGTGCCTCTTTTTTTCTTTGCATCATGTGCTGTTTGGGGACAATTTTTTTGAAGTGCCATCCTGTCTGACACTGCAGTGCCACTCCTAGATGGGCCAGGTGTTTGTGTCGGCCACTTGTGTCGCTTAGCTTAGTCATCCAGCGACCTTGGTGCACCTCTTTTTTTCTTTGCATCATGTGCTGTATGCGGACTATTTTTTAAATCGGCCATCCTGTCTGACACTGCAGTGCCACTCCTAGACGGGCCAGGTGTTTGTGTCGGCCACTTGGGTCGCTTAGCTTAGCCATCCAGCGACCTTGGTGCACCTCTTTTTTTCTTTGCATCATGTGCTGTTTGGGGACTATTTTTTAAATCGGCCATCCTGTCTGACACTGCAGTGCCACTCCTAGATGGGCCAGGTGTTTGTGTCGGCCACTTGGGTCGCTTAGCTTAGTCACACAGCTACCTCATTGTGCCTCTTTTTTTCTTTGCATCATGTGCTGTTTGGGGACAATTTTTTTGAAGTGCCATCCTGTCTGACACTGCAGTGCCACTCCTAGACGGGCCAGGTGTTTGTGTCGGCCACTTGGGTCGCTTAGCTTAGCCATCCAGCGACCTTGGTGCACCTCTTTTTTTCTTTGCATCATGTGCTGTTTGGGGACTATTTTTTAAATCGGCCATCCTGTCTGACACTGCAGTGCCACTCCTAGATGGGCCAGGTGTTTGTGTCGGCCACTTGTGTCGCTTAGCTTAGTCATCCAGCGACCTCGGTGCAAATTTTAGGACTAAAAATAATATTGTGAGGCGTGAGGTGTTCAGAATAGACTGGAAATGAGTGGAAATTATGGTTATTGAGGTTAATAATACTATGGGATCAAAATGACCCCCAAATTCTATGATTTAAGCTGTTTTTGAGGGTTTTTTGTAAAAAAAAACGAATCCAAAACACACCCGAATCCGACGAAAAATTTTCAGGGAGGTTTTGCCAAAACGCGTCCGAATCCAAAACACGGCCGCGGAACCGAATCCAAAACCAAAACACAAAACCCGAAATATTTCCGGTGCACATCACTATTTATAATGTCAGTATGTGTGCAATGGATGACAGAATATTACCAAACCAAGAGCTGATGCCAAATTGTTTGCAAAATGGGCATAAATAAATAACTTAAGAATAATAGCGCATTTCTGGCCATGGGCCTAATTCAGACCTGATCGTAGATGTGCTCAATTTAGCACATCTACGATCAGTTACACAGACAAGCGGGGAAACGCCCAGCAAAGGTCCGCCCCGCATGTCAGGCCCGACCCTCCCCCCCCCCCGCACAAGTACAAAAGCAGCGCACAGCGGCGATGCTTTTGTACTGTAGGAGTAGCTCCCTGCCAGCGTAGCTCCTGTGCGCTGGCAGGAGCTACTCATTGCTGTGAGGGTCGCAGCGGCTGCGGCCTGCCTCACGCAGCCGCGGCCTGCCTCCCTAATGATCCAGGCACCACGCCCCTTAAACGGCGGCCAAACGCCGCTGGCCCTCTCCCTTACGCCCAGTGAACGCCTCTGCCTGTCAATCAGGCAGAGGCGCAGAGGCGATCGCTGGGCTGAGACAGGCGTCGGCTGTCGGCATGTACCGGCGCACTGCGGCGCTGGCACATGCGCAGTTCAGACCTGATCGGCAGCTGTGCGAAAACACACAGCACGGATCAGGTCTGAATTAGGCCCCATGTGCGCATGGTTTGTGTCACTGGTGTTTATTTACAATGGACCTGTAGTAGATACAAAGAAGAAAGTGTCACCATTAAATCTTTATTACTATACTAGGTGATTCATCGCGCCCTGAGGGCGCTCTTCACACTGTCGTAAGGGGCTACGCCCTCTGAACCCCTGCATGCCCATTGTGCGTGAAATTTTTTTATTTTATGCAACAGGCTACGCCCCCTGAACCCCTGCACGCCCTTAGGCCGTGCTATATTTGTATTATATGGGGTATTCCCTGCAATCATAATTGTGTTAGTGGTTAAATATTGCACGGCCAAACGGCGTGCAATGGTCAAGGGGGCGTAGCTCCTTGCAACGGGGTGAATAGTGGCCGCAGGTCACGATGAATCACATAGTGTAGTACAGTCCCTAGTTTGTGATGCAGAAGGGCAGTCCCTGCTATGGGCCCTGCCAGCGTTATAAAATGAGTTCGTAGTGTATGCGTGATAAAGTCCCAGATTAGTAGCAGCAATGCACTGTAGAGAATACACCCCAGTCCTGTGCAGTATAATGTATCATATGTATAGTTGCACAATGTAGAACCGGAGCCATTGAGAAGGGGCTGGCCGTTTGCACTGGTACCCACCCTGGATTTGCCTGTACCCTGTGGGCATGCATGCAGCAGGGTAGTGTTTGGTAGTGTTTATGTAATGCCTCATACATCTGGGCTGCCGGCTGGCGCAATACTATGTGTGTGACACCCTGTTAACAACTCACCCCATTGCCTGTACCACAGCAGTACAAAGTCTATGCAATATGTTTGCTATCTAATAGTACCTGAAACGATGATATTGTCCCCACTACACCATAGCCCCAGCAGCACCAGGCATCCACCACGCTGTGTGTACAGCAGCAGCCGTCGGAGCACACTGGAAACCCCGCCCCTGTAACATCACCGCTGCCCCCAGCAGCACCTGGCAGCCACAATGCTGTGTGTACAGCAGCCGCTGCCGCAGCACAGCGGAAGGCCCGACCCCGAGACGTCACCGGCCGCCGCTGTCAAGCCATTGGCTGCGGCCGGCGTCTGTTCCTCGCGTCGCTACCTCCGCACTGTGTTTTCCACTGGGGTCTGGGCCAAGTATCAGTGGCACGGTGCAACCCCACTGCCACCCTCCGCATGCCACACCCAGCAGCCGCCGTCATCATCCCCGGGGATGGAATGGGGAGCCGCGCTGTAACCAGCAGGTAAGGAGCTGTCAGCTGCGCGGCATATGGCTGCAGCCTGTGTATGTGGCCCAGTGGCTGTGTAACCTGTGGAAGGGGGGAGAGGAGGGGGAGCCGCACTGTAACCCCCCACCTATGGAGCTGTCACCACCGCGGCATATGGCTGCAGCCTGTGTATCTGGCCCAGGGCTAGTAATGACGTGGACCTGTTTGTGTGTGGGGGGGTGTTTCTACCTCACAGTGATCTGTGATTCAGAAGGCCAGACCCTGCTAGAGATCTGGCCAGCATTATACACTGAGTTACAGAATGACAGATCTGGGAAAATATATAAGAGATGAACCCGCATACTAATAAAGGGGTTCCGCTCAGGATCCCAGCAGTCAGAATACCGACACCGAAATCCTGACACTATTTGGAATGCTGACACCAGCATCCCATATAGGGACTCCAGCCGCCACCGCCACACCAGATACGTAAGCCGCGTAGGGGTAGGCGGGGTAGGGTTAATGTTAAACTGCGGTGGAGGGAGGGTTAGGTTTTGGCTGCAGACAGGAAGGGTTAGGGGGCCATGGGGGAAGGTTAGTATACTTACCTTCCCCTATCAGCATTCTAATCATCGGGATGGCTCGGTCAGTTTTCTGTCCGCCGGCAACCTGACCAGCGGCATAGTATACCCAACTCCTAATAAAGAAATCAAATTGGTTAGAGTTGTAGAAAAATGGCCACCTTCAGCCTATGTATGCAGTCTTACACACTAACAGAAATAGTTGGATCTGTTACATGCGTGTGACTAAATTGGGCACAGATCTCTCATGCTAAGCGACAAGATTGCTACAAAGGCTGGATCACCTATTAAGCAACCTAGACCCCATAAGCAGTAATTGGGACTTGTCTTATCTTTTGAAAAAATTATTACAAGCTGGCCAAAGTATGCAATGTTGCCATATGTTTTCCTCAAAGTTCTGTTTAAAATGAATGTTTTATCCCGTTATGCTGTTATCCGTTGAATGATTCTAACCACAATTTAAATTTTTTCATTGACAACAGTGGAAATATGTGCTTGCTATAAAAACTATATTGGTCTTTAAAACAAATTCATCCTAGTATAGTTTTAGATATTCAGTAAGGATTGCAAAATTTGCGAATCACAATCCGAGTGATTATCAAATGACAGTGCATGCGCAGCGTTCGCATTGCGTACGTGTGAGTAATAATAGCAAAATAAATTACGCACACATTGTGATCGCAATGCAGCCGCTGTTTGACTGACAAGAAACCTGCCATTTTCTAGGTGTGTCTGAAAAAACGCAGGCGTGAACAGACATTTTTAGAAAGGGCCTCTCACGTCAACGATGACCACTTCCATCCTCTTGTGTCACAAGAACTGTGCATGACCTTGCCTGGTGCAGATAGGAGAAATCTTCGATGTTCCGGGAATTGCGCATGGTTTTGCTATCAGTCCGCATATTGGCCCTCATTCCGAGTTGTTCGCCCGCTAGCTGCTTTTAGCAGCATTGCACCCGCTAGGCCGCCGCCCTCTGGGAGTGTATCTTAGCAGAGCCGACCATAGGCATAGGCAAACTAGGCAATTGCCTAGGGCATTTGATATGCATAGGGGCATCAGCAGCTTCTGCTGATTAAAATGATATGCGGCATGCCTTTATTCTGTGTGCAGATACAGCCACAGTCCCACACAGTATATAGGCATGCTGCATATCATTTTAATCAGCAGAATCTGCTTGTGCATTCTAGCTAGGGATGTGCACTTGAAATTTTTCGGGTTTTGTGTTTTGGTTTTGGGTTCGGTTCCGCGGCCGTGTTTTGGGTTTGACCGCGTTTTGGCAAAACCTCACAGAATTTTTTTTGTCGGATTCGGGTGTGTTTTGGATTCGGGTGTTTTTTTCAAAAAACCCTAAAAAACAGCTTAAATCATAGAATTTGGGGGTCATTTTGATCCCAAAGTATTATTAACCTCAAAAACCATAATTTCCACTCATTTTCAGTCTATTCTGAATACCTCACACCTCACAATATTATTTTTAGTCCTAAAATTTGCACCGAGGTCGCTAGATGACTAAGCTAAGCGACCCTAGTGGCCGACACAAACACCTGGCCCATCTAGGAGTGGCACTGCAGTGTCACGCAGGATGGCCCTTCCAAAAAACACTCCCCAAACAGCACATGACGCAAAGAAGAAAAAAAGAGGCGCAATGAGGTAGCTGTGTGAGTAAGCTAAGCGACCCTAGTGGCCGACACAAACACCTGGCCCATCTAGGAGTGGCACTGCAGTGTCACGCAGGATGGCCCTTCCAAAAAACACTCCCCAAACAGCACATGACGCAAAGAAGAAAAAAAGAGGCGCAATGAGGTAGCTGTGTGAGTAAGATAAGCGACCCTAGTGGCCGACACAAACACCTGGCCCATCTAGGAGTGGCACTGCAGTGTCACGCAGGATGGCCCTTCCAAAAAACACTCCCCAAACAGCACATGACGCAAATAAAAATGAAAGAAAAAAGAGGTGCAAGATGGAATTGTCCTTGGGCCCTCCCACCCACCCTTATGTTGTATAAACAGGACATGCACACTTTAACCAACCCATCATTTCAGTGACATGGTCTGCCACACGACTGTGACTGAAATGACGGGTTGGTTTGGACCCCCACCGAAAAAGAAGCAATTAATCTCTCCTTGCACAAACTGGTTCTACAGAGGCAAGATGTCCACCTCATCATCATCCTCCGATATATCACCGTGTACATCCCGCTCCTCACAGATTATCAATTCGTCCCCACTGGAATCCACCATCTCAGCTCCCTGTGTACTTTGTGGAGGCAATTGCTGCTGGTCAATGTCTCCACGGAGGAATTGATTATAATTCATTTTAATGAACATCATCTTCTCCACATTTTCTGGAAGTAACCTCGTACGCAGATTGCTGACAAGGTGAGCGGCGGCACTAAACACTCTTTCGGAGTACACACTTGTGGGAGGGCAACTTAGGTAGAATAAAGCCAGTTTGTGCAAGGGCCTCCAAATTGCCTCTTTTTCCTGCCAGTATAAGTACGGACTGTCTGACGTGCCTACTTGGATGCGGTCACTCATATAATCCTCCACCATTCTTTCAATGGTGAGAGAATCATATGCAGTAACAGTTGACGACATGTCCGTAATCGTTGTCAGGTCCTTCAGTCCGGACCAGATGTCAGCATCAGCAGTCGCTCCAGACTGCCCTGCATCACCGCCAGCGGGTGGGCTCGGAATTCTGAGCCTTTTCCTCGCACCCCCAGTTGCGGGAGAATGTGAAGGAGGAGATGTTGACAGGTCGCGTTCCGCTTGACTTGACAATTTTCTCACCAGCAGGTCTTTGAACCCCAGCAGACTTGTGTCTGCCGGAAAGAGAGATCCAAGGTAGGTTTTAAATCTAGGATCGAGCACGGTGGCCAAAATGTAGTGCTCTGATTTCAACAGATTGACCACCCGTGAATCCTTGTTAAGCGAATTAAGGGCTCCATCCACAAGTCCCACATGCCTAGCGGAATCGCTCCCTTTTAGCTCCTCCTTCAATGCCTCCAGCTTCTTCTGCAAAAGCCTGATGAGGGGAATGACCTGACTCAGGCTGGCAGTGTCTGAACTGACTTCACGTGTGGCAAGTTCAAAAGGTTGCAGAACCTTGCACAACGTTGAAATCATTCTCCAATGCGCTTGAGACAGGTACATTCCACCTCCTATATCGTGCTCAATTGTATAGGCTTGAATGGCCTTTTGCTGCTCCTCCAACCTCTGAAGCATATAGAGGGTTGAATTCCACCTCGTTACCACTTCTTGCTTCAGATGATGGCAGGGCAGGTTCAGGCGTTTTTGGTGGTGCTCCAGTCTTCTGTACGTGGTGCCTGTACGCCGAAAGTGTCCCGCAATTCTTCTGGCCACCGACAGCATCTCTTGCACGCCCCTGTCGTTTTTAAAAAAATTCTGCACCACCAAATTCAAGGTATGTGCAAAACATGGGACGTGCTGGAATTTGCCCATATTTAATGCACACACAATATTGCTGGCGTTGTCCGATGCCACAAATCCACAGGAGAGTCCAATTGGGGTAAGCCATTCCGCGATGATCTTCCTCAGTTGCCGTAAGAGGTTTTCAGCTGTGTGCGTATTCTGGAAACCGGTGATACAAAGCGTAGCCTGCCTAGGAAAGAGTTGGCGTTTGCGAGATGCTGCTACTGGTGCCGCCGCTGCTGATCTTGCGGCGGGAGTCCATACATCTACCCAGTGGGCTGTCACAGTCATATAGTCCTGACCCTGCCCTGCTCCACTTGTCCACATGTCCGTGGTTAAGTGGACATTGGGTACAACTGCATTTTTTAGGACACTGGTGAGTCTTTTTCTGACGTCCGTGTACATTCTCGGTATCGCCTGCCTAGAGAAGTGGAACCTAGATGGTATTTGGTAACGGGGGCACACTGCCTCAAGAAATTGTCTAGTTCCCTGTGAACTAACGGCGGATACCGGACGCACGTCTAACACCAACATAGTTGTCAAGGCCTCAGTTATCCGCTTTGCAACAGGATGACTGCTGTGATATTTCATCTTCCTCGCAAAGGACTGTTGGACAGTCAATTGCTTGGTGGAAGTAGTAAAAGTGGGCTTACGACTTCCCCTCTGGGATGACCATCGACTCCCATCAGCAACAACAGCAGCGCCAGCAGCAGTAGGCGTTACACGCAAGGATGCATCGGAGGAATCCCAGGCAGGAGAGGACTCGTCAGAATTGCCAGTGACATGGCATGCAGGACTATTGGCATTCCTGGGGAAGGAGGAAATTGACACTGAGGGAGTTGGTGGGGTGGTTTGCGTGAGCTTGGTTACAAGAGGAAGGGATTTACTGGTCAGTGGACTGCTTCCGCTGTCGCCCAAAGTTTTTGAACTTGTCACTGACTTATTATGAATGCGCTGCAGGTGACGTATAAGGGAGGATGTTCCGAGGTGGTTAACGTCCTTACCCCTACTTATTACAGCTTGACAAAGGAAACACACGGCTTGACAAATGTTGTCCGCATTTCTGGTGAAATACTTCCACACCGAAGAGCTGATTTTTTTGGTATTTTCACCAGGCATGTCAACGGCCCTATTCCTCCCACAGACAACAGGTGTCTCCCCGGGTGCCTGACTTAAACAAACCACCTCACCATCAGAATCCTCCTTGTCAATTTCCTCCCCAGCGCCAGCAACACCCATATCCTCCTCATCCTGGTGTACTTCAACACTGACATCTTCAATCTGACTATCAGGAACTGGACTGCGGGTGCTCCTTCCAGCACTTGCTGGGGGCGTGCAAATGGTGGAAGGCGCATGCTCTTCACGTCCAGTGTTGGGAAGGTCAGGCATCGCAACCGACACAATTGGACTCTCCTTGTGGATTTGGGATTTCGAAGAACGCACAGTTCTTTGCGGTGCTTTTGCCAGCTTGAGTCTTTTCAGTTTTCTAGCGAGAGGCTGAGTGCTTCCATCCTCATGTGAAGCTGAACCACTAGCCATGAACATAGGCCAGGGCCTCAGCCGTTCCTTGCCACTCCGTGTGGTAAATGGCATATTGGCAAGTTTACGCTTCTCCTCCGACAATTTTATTTTAGATTTTGGAGTCCTTTTTTTACTGATATTTGGTGTTTTGGATTTTACATGCTCTGTACTATGACATTGGGCATCGGCCTTGGCAGACGACGTTGCTGGCATTTCATCGTCTCGGCCATGACTAGTGGCAGCAGCTTCAGCACGAGGTGGAAGTGGATCTTGATCTTTCCCTAATTTTGGAACCTCAACATTTTTGTTCTCCATATTTTAATAGGCACAACTAAAAGGCACCTCAGGTAAACAATGGAGATGGATGGATACTAGTATACTTATGGATGGACCAGCGACTGCCGACACAGAGGTAGCTACAGCCGTGGACTACCGTACTGTGTCTGCTGCTAATATAGACTGGATGATAATGAGATGAAATCAATATATATATATATATAATATCACTAGTACTGCAGCCGGACAGGTATATATATTTATTATGTAATGACTGATGACGGACCTGCTGGACACTGTCAGCTCAGCAGCACCGCAGACTGCTACAGTAAGCTACTATAGTAGTATGTATAAAGAAGAAGAAAGAAAAAAAAAAAAAACGGGTAGGTGGTATACAATTATGGATGGACCAGCGACTGCCGACACAGAGGTAGCTACAGCCGTGGACTACCGTACTGTGTCTGCTGCTAATATAGACTGGATGATAATGAGATGAAATCAATATATATATATATAATATCACTAGTACTGCAGCCGGACAGGTATATATATTTATTATGTAATGACTGATGACGGACCTGCTGGACACTGTCAGCTCAGCAGCACCGCAGACTGCTACAGTAAGCTACTATACTATAGTAGTATGTACAAAGAAGAAAGAAAAAAAAAACCACGGGGAGGTTGTATACAATTATGGATGGACTGCCGAGTGCCGACACAGAGGTAGCTACAGCCGTGGACTACCGTACTGTGTCTGCTGCTAATATAGACTGGATGATAATGAGATGAAATCAATATAATATCACTAGTACTGCAGCCGGACAGGTATGTATATTTATTATGTAATGACTGATGACGGACCTGCTGGACACTGTCAGCTCAGCAGCACCGCAGACTGCTACAGTAAGCTACTATACTATAGTAGTATGTACAAAGAAGAAAGAAAAAAAAAACCACGGGGAGGTGGTATACAATTATGGATGGACTGCCGAGTGCCGACACAGAGGTAGCTACAGCCGTGGACTACCGTACTGTGTCTGCTGCTAATATAGACTGGATGATAATGAGATGAAATCAATATAATATCACTAGTACTGCAGCCGGACAGGTATTTATATTTATTATGTAATGACTGATGACGGACCTGCTGAACACTGTCAGCTCAGCAGCACCGCAGACTGCTACAGTAAGCTACTATACTATAGTAGTATGTACAAAGAAGAAAGAAAAAAAAAACCACGGGGAGGTGGTATACAATTATGGATGGACTGCCGAGTGCTGACACAGAGGTAGCTACAGCCGTGGACTAACGTACTGTGTCTGCTGCTAATATAGACTGGATGATAATGAGATGAAATCAATATAATATCACTAGTACTGCAGCCGGACAGGTATGTATATTTATTATGTAATGACTGATGACGGACCTGCTGGACACTGTCAGCTCAGCAGCACCGCAGACTGCTACAGTAAGCTACTATACTATAGTAGTATGTACAAAGAAGAAAGAAAAAAAAAAACACGGGGAGGTGGTATACAATTATGGATGGACTGCCGAGTGCCGACACAGAGGTAGCTACAGCCGTGGACTAACGTACTGTGTCTGCTGCTAATATAGACTGGATGATAATGAGATGAAATCAATATAATATCACTAGTACTACAGCCGGACAGGTATGTATATTTATTATGTAATGACTGATGACGGACCTGCTGGACACTGTCAGCTCAGCAGCACCGCAGACTGCTACAGTAAGCTACTATACTATAGTAGTATGTACAAAGAAGAAAGAAAAAAAAAAACCACGGGGAGGTGGTATACAATTATGGATGGACTGCCGAGTGCCGACACAGAGGTAGCTACAGCCGTGGACTAACGTACTGTGTCTGCTGCTAATATAGACTGGATGATAATGAGATGAAATCAATATATATGTATATATAATATCACTAGTACTGCAGCCGGACAGGTATATATATTTATTATGTAATGACTGATGACGGACCTGCTGGACACTGTCAGCTCAGCAGCACCGCAGACTGCTACAGTAAGCTACTATAGTAGTATGTATAAAGAAGAATGAAAAAAAAAAAAAAACACGGGTAGGTGGTATACAATATTATATATATATATATATTATATACAATTATATATATATATATATATATATATATATATTAAACTGGTGGTGATTGATTATTAAACTGGTGGTCAGGTCACTGGTCACACTATCAGCAACTTGCAAGTAGTACTCCTAAGCAGACAATAACAAAATATATTATACTGGTCTGGTGGTCAGTGTGGTCACAATGGCAGTGTGGCACTGACTCTGGCAGCAAAAGTGTGCACTGTACGTTATATGTACTCCTGAGTCCTGCTCTCAGACTCTAACTGCTCCCCACTGTCAGTGTCTCCCCCACAAGTCAGATAATTAATACAGTCACACTATCTAATCTATATCACTTCAGCAAGTAGTAGTAGTATAGTAGTACTCCTCCTAATAATGCTCCCCAAAATTACTACTACTGTGTCTCTCTCTACTGTCTCACTCTCTTCTCTAAACGGAGAGGACGCCAGCCACGTCCTCTCCCTATTAATCTCAATGCACGTGTGAAAATGGCGGCGACGCGCGGCTCCTTATATAGAATCCGAGTCTCGCGATAGAATCCGAGCCTCGCGAGAATCCGACAGCGGGATGATGACGTTCGGGCGCGCTCGGGTTAACCGAGCAAGGCGGGAAGATCCGAGTCGCTCGGACCCGTGAAGAAAAAACTGAAGTTCGGGCGGGTTCGGATTCAGAGGAACCGAACCCGCTCATCCCTAATTCTAGCCACATAGCAATGCAAATAAGATGCATTTTCATAAAAAAAAGGTGCCCAACGTTAGCATTGAGGCAAGATTTTTGAGGACACATCTGTATCCAAGCAGAGGCAGAGGTCACAGTGTTAGTGGCAGTGTGAGTGCTGTGTGCATGTGAGTGGGTTGGTTGTGCAGTAGTGTTTGGAATATGCGTAAGGAGCATTATGTGTGTCATGTAAAAATGCATTAATAATGTGCAACTTATGTGTAAAGGGGCACTATGTGTGTCATTATGTGTATGAGGGCATTAATAATGTGCGGCATATGTGTAACAGGGTACTACTGTATGTGTGTCATTATGTGTATAGGGGCACTAATAATGTGCAGCAAATGTGTAGGGGGCACTATGCATGTCATTATGTGTATAGAGGCATTAATAATGTGCAACATATGTGTAAGGGACATTTTGTGTAAAAGGACATTAATAAAGGTTGTCATAATGTGTAAGGCGCATTATGTTTATAAGGACATTAATAATGTATCTCATATGTGTAAGGGGCATTACTGTGTGGTATTATGTGTATAAATGCATTACTAATGTGTGGCATTATGTGTATAAGGTGCTCTACTGTGCGGCCACGGCGTAATGTATAGAAAGGGCACTACTGTGTGGT
Organism: Pseudophryne corroboree; assembly: GCF_028390025.1. Lineage (NCBI taxonomy): Eukaryota > Metazoa > Chordata > Amphibia > Anura > Myobatrachidae > Pseudophryne > Pseudophryne corroboree. The sequence continues at coordinate 213,377,988 of NC_086447.1, forward strand.
ATAATGTGAATAAAGAGCGATAGGGTGTGATGTAATGTGAATAAGGGGCTCTACTGTGAGGAGTAACGTTTAGAAGGTAAAGTGCTACTACTGTGGGATGTAATATGAATTATGGATACTATTGCATGATCAAATGTGAATATAGTTGCAGTACTGTGTGGCGTAATTGGAATTAGGGGTACTATTGCGTGGCCATGCCCCTTGCCAGCAAAAACACACTCCTTTTTGGGCTGTGCGCCAAATGTGCGAACTGTTCCTATTTAAAATATAGGGGGTACAAACCCCAAAATAAGGACTGCTATAGGTGAGGGGTGATGGTGCTGGGAAAGAGGTGCAAGGTCAGAGGCGGAACCAGCGGTGGTGCTAGGGGGCACCAGACAAAATCTTGCCTAGGGCATCATATTGGTTAGGGCCGGCTCGGTATCTTAGCATAGCAGAATAGCGAACGAAAGATAGCACGGATCAGGTCTGAATTAGGCCCCATGTGCGCATTGTTTGTGTCACTGGTGGTACAGTAGTCCACTGCTCTACCTACCTCTGTGTCATCAAGTATACTATCCATCCATACCTGTGGTGCATTTTAGTTGTGCGCAGTATTATATAGTAGGAGGACAGTGCAGAATTTTGCTAACCACCAGTATAATATAGCAGTACGGTACAGTAGTCATTTGCTTTACCTCTGTGTCGTCAAGTATACTATCCATCCATAACTGTGGTGCATTTTAGTTGTGCGCAGTATTATATAGTAGGATGACAGTGCAGAATTTTGCTGACCACCAGTATATAATATATAGCAGTACGGTACAGTAGGCCACTGCTCTACCTACCTCTGTGTCGTCAAGTATACTATCCATCCATACCTGTGGTGCATTTTAGTTGTGCGCAGTATTATATAGTAGGAGGACAGTGCAGAATTTTGCTGACCACCAGTATATAATATATAGCAGTACGGTACAGTAGTCCACTGCTCTACCTACCTCTGTGTCATCAAGTATACTATCCATCCATACCTGTGGTGCATTTTAGTTTTACGCAGTATTATATAGTAGGAGGACAGTGCAGAATTTTGCTGACCACCAGTATATAATATATAGCAGTACGGTACAGTAGGCCACTGCTCTACCTACCTCTGTGTCGTCAAGTATACTATCCATCCACACCTGTGGTGCATTTTAGTTGTGCGCAGTATTATATAGTAGGAGGACAGTGCAGAATTTTGCTGACCACCAATATATAATATATAGCAGTACGGTACAGTAGTCCATTGCTCTACCTCTGTGTCGTCAAGTATACTACAAAAGTTCAGTAAAATGACCCAAAAATCAAAATTAAAAGCATCTGATGAGAAGCGTAAACTTGTCAATATGATGCCATTTACGACACGGAGTGGCAAGGAACGGCTGAGGCCCTGACCTATGTTCATGGCTAGTGGTTCAGATTCACATGAGGATGGAAGCACTCATCCTCTCGCTAGAAAACTGCAGTGCCACTCCTAGGTGGGCCAGGTGTTTGTGTCTGCCACTTGGGTCGCTTAGCTTAGCCATCCAGCGACCTTGGTGCACCTCTTTTTTTCTTTGCATCATGTGCTGTTTGGGGACTATTTTTTTAATTGCCCATCCTGTCTGACACTGCAGTGCAACTCCTAGATGGGCCAGGTGTTTGTGTCGGCCACTTGGGTCGCTTAGCTTAGCCATCCAGCGACCTTGGTGCACCTCTTTTTTTCTTTGCATCATGTGCTGTTTGGGGACTATTTTTTAAATCGGCCATCCTGTCTGACACTGCAGTGCCACTCCTAGATGGGCCATGTGTTTGTGTCGGCCACTTAGGTCGCTTAGCTTAGCCATCCAGCGACCTTGGTGCACCTCTTTTTTTCTTTGCATCATGTGCTGTTTGGGGACTATTTTTTAAATCGCCCATCCTGTCTGACACTGCAGTGCAACTCCTAGATGGGCCATGTGTTTGTGTCGGCCACTTGGGTCGCTTAGCTTAGTCATCCAGCGACCTCGGTGCAAATTTTAGGACTAAAAATATTATTGTGAGGTGTGAGGTGTTCAGAATAGACTGAAAATGAGTGGAAATTATGGTTATTGAGGTTAATAATACTATGGGATCAAAATGACACCCAATTCTATGATTTAAGCTGTTTTTGAGGGTTTTTTATAAAAAAAAAAAACGAATCCAAAACACACCCGAATCCGACAAAAAATTTTCAGGGAGGTTTTGCCAAAACGCGTCCGAACCCAAAACACGGCCGCGGAACTGAATCCAAAACCTAAACCCAAAACCCGAAAAATGTCCGGTGCACATCACTATTTATAATGTCAGTATGTGTGCAATGGATGACAGAATATTACCAAACCAAGAGCTGATGCCAAATTGTTTGCAAAATGGGCATAAATAAATAACTTAAGAATAATAGCGCATTTCTGGCCATGGGCCTAATTCAGACCTGATCGTAGATGCTTTTGTACTGTAGGAGTAGCTCCCTGCCAGCAGAGCTCCTGTGCGCTGGCAGGAGCTACTCATTGCTGTGAGGGTCGCAGCGGCTGCGGTCTGCCTCACGCAGCCGCGGCCTGCCTCCCTAATGGTCCAGGCACCACGCCCCTTAAACGGCGGCCAAACGCCGCTGGCCCGCCCCCTCCCGCCCAGCGAACACCTCTGCCTGTCAATCAGGCAGAGGCGATCGCTGGGCTGAGACAGGCGTCGGCTGTCGGCATGTGCCGGCGCACTGCGGCACTGGCACATGCGCAGTTCAGACCTGATCGGCAGCTGTGCGAAAACACACAGCACGGATCAAGTCTGAATTAGGCCCCATGTGCGCATTGTTTGTGTCACTGGTGTTTATTTACAATGGACCTGTAGTAGATACAAAGAAGGAAGTGTCACCATTAAATCTTTATTACTATAGTAGGTGATTCATCGCGCCCTGAGGGCGCTCTTCACACTGTCGTAAGGGGCTACGCCCTCTGAACCCCTGCATGCCCATTGTGCGTGAAATTTTTGTATTTTATGCAACAGGCTACGCCCCCTGAACCCCTGCACGCCCTTAGGCCGTGCTATATTTGTATTATATGGGGTATTACCTGCAATCATAATTGTGTTAGTGGTTAAATATTGCACAGCCAAACGGCGTGCAATGGTCAAGGGGGCGTAGCTCCTTGCAACGGGGTGAATAGTGGCCGCAGGTCACGATGAATCACATAGTGTAGTACAGTCCCTGGTTTGTGATGCAGAAGGGCAGTCCCTGCTATGGGCCCTGCCAGCGTTATAAAATGAGTTAGTAGTGTATGCGTGATAAAGTCCCAGATTAGTAGCAGCAATGCACTGTAGAGAATACACCCCAGTCCTGTGCAGTATAATGTATCATATGTATAGTTGCACAATGTAGAACCGGAGCCATAGAGAAGGGGCTGACCGTTTGCACTGGTACCCACCCTGGATTTGCCTGTACCCTGTGGGCATGCATGCAGCAGGGTAGTGTTTGGTAGTGTTTATGTAATGCCTCGTACATCTGGGCTGCCAGCTAGCGCAATACTATGTGTGACACCCTGTTAACAACTGCACCCCATTGCCTGTACCACAGCAGTACAAAGACTATGCAATATGTTTGCTATCTACCTGAAACGATGTTATTGTCCCCACTACACCATAGCCCCAGCAGCACCAGGCATCCACCACGCTGTGTGTACAGCAGCAGCCGTCGGAGCACACTGGAAACCCCGCCCCTGTAACATCACCGCTGCCCCCAGCAGCACCTGGCAGCCACGATGCTGTGTGTACAGCAGCCGCTGCCGCAGCACAGCGGAAGGCCCGACCCCGAGATGTCACCGGCCGCCGCTGTCAAGCCATTGGCTGCGGCCGGCGTCTGTTCCTCGCGTCGCTACTTCCGCACTGTGTTTTCCACTGGGGTCTGGGCCAAGTATCAGTGGCACGGTGCAACCCCACTGCCACCCTCCGCATGCCACACCCAGCAGCCGCCGTCATCATCCCCGGGGATGGAATGGGGAGCCGCGCTGTAACCAGCAGGTAAGGAGCTGTCAGCTGCGCGGCATATGGCTGCAGCCTGTGTATGTGGCCCAGTGGCTGTGTAACCTGTGGAAGGGGGGAGAGGAGGGGGAGCCGCACTGTAACCCCCCACCTATGGAGCTGTCACCACCGCGGCATATGGCTGCAGCCTGTGTATCTGGCCCAGGGCTAGTAATGACGTGGACCTGTTTGTGTGTGGGGGGGTGTTTCTACCTCACAGTGATCTGTGATTCAGAAGGCCAGACCCTGCTAGAGATCTGGCCAGCATTATACACTGAGTTACAGAATGACAGATCTGGGAAAATATATAAGAGATGAACCCGCATACTAATAAAGGGGTTCCGCTCAGGATCCCAGCAGTCAGAATACCGACACCGAAATCCTGACACTATTTGGAATGCTGACACCAGCATCCCATATAGGGTCTCCAGCCGCCACCGCCACACCAGATACGTAAGCCGCGTAGGGGTAGGCGGGGTAGGGTTAATGTTAAACTGCGGTGGAGGGAGGGTTAGGTTTTGGCTGCAGACAGGAAGGGTTAGGGGGCCAGGGGGGAAGGTTAGTATACTTATTACTTACCTTCCCCTATCAGCATTCTAATCATCGGGATGGCTCGGTCAGCGGCATAGTATACCCAACTCCTAATAAAGAAATAAAATTGGTTAGTGTTGTAGAAAAATGGCCACCTTCAGCCTATGTATGCAGTCTTACACACTAACAGAAATAGTTGGATCTGTTACATGCGTGTGACTAAATTGGGCACAGATCTCTCATGCTAAGCGACAAGATTGCTACAAAGGCTGGATCACCTATTAAGCAACCTAGACCCCATAAGCAGTAATTGGGACTTGTCTTATCTTTTGAAAAAATTATTACAAGCTGGCCAAAGTATGCAATGTTGCCATATGTTTTCCTCAAAGTTCTGTTTAAAATGAATGTTTTATCCCGTTATGCTGTTATCCGTTGAATGATTCTAACCACAATTTAAATTTTTTCATTGACAACAGTGGAAATATGTGCTTGCTATAAAAACTATATTGGTCTTTAAAACAAATTCATCCTAGTATAGTTTTAGATATTCAGTAAGGATTGCAAAATTTGCGAATCACAATCCGAGTGATTATCAAATGACTGTGCATGCGCAGCGTTCGCATTTCGTACGTGTGAGTAATAATAGCAAAATAAATTACGAACACATTGTGATCGCAATGCAGCCGCTGTTTGACTGACAGGAAACCTGCCATTTTCTAGGTGTGTCTGAAAAAACGCAGGCGTGAACAGACATTTTTAAAAAGGGCCTCTCACGTCAACGATGACCACTTCCATCCTCTTGTGTCACAAGAACTGTGCATGATCTTGCCTGGTGCAGATAGGAGAAATCTTCGATGTTCCGGGAATTGTGCATGGTTTTGCTATCAGTCCGCATATTGGCCCTCATTCCGAGTTGTTCGCTCGCTAGCTGCTTTTAGCAGCATTGCACACGCTAGGCCGCCGCCCTCTGGGAGTGTATCTTAGCATAGCAGAGTAGCGAACTAAAGATTAGCAGAACTGCTAATAATTAATTCTTTGCAGTTTCTGAGTAGCTCCAGACCTACTCACAGATTGCGATCAGCTCAGTCCGTTTAGTTCCTGGTTTGACGTCACAAACACGCCCTGCGTTCGGCCAGCCACTCCCCCGTTTCTCCAGACACTCCCGCGTTTTTCCCTGACACGCCTGCGTTTTTTAGCACACTCCCGGAAAACGCTCAGTTACCTCCCAGAAACGCCCCTTTCCTGTCAATCATTCACGATCAGCAGTGCGACTGAAAAGCGCCGCAGAATCCACAGCAAATCTACTAAGTTTTTAGTTAAATAACTAAGCACATGCGCCCTGCATGCCTTGCGCATGCGCATTTTGCAACAAATCGCAGCATAGCAAAAATCGGCAACGAGCGAACAACTCGGAATGACCCCCATTGTGATGCATTCGCAATTTCTGCAATGGGTGTTTTCTCTCTATTTTTGGGTGGCAACTATTTGATCGAGGCAAATGCTTGTTAGCAGAAACTGCAATCCTTACTGAATACGGTCCTCAATGTGGAGATTTTATGTATGTAAATACCAGGGACGTGCAGTCAGGGGAGGCAGGGGAGGCAGTGCCTCCCCTGTGATTAATTATTAAAATAATACAAAGTAGATAATTATGACACATATTCTGTGTCATATGCATCTTCTTTATTCTATTCTAATCATTTTTACTCATTAAATTCATTTGGGAGGCACTGATAGCACTCATAGACTACGGCAATGGGGATCAAGCGGGGGGCGGTGCCAAGAACTGGGCTTTAAAAGCCCATTGAAATAAGGGAAGAAAGCAGCACCTACAGAAGTGCCTCGCTGACAGGGATGGGCTTTCCCTGTCAGCAAGGCAGAAATGATTGGACAGCGGATCCAGCGGTGGCCGGTGCTCTCCTCCTCCTTTAGCCTCGTCCAGGCAGCAGCCTCAGACGCATCTCTGGGTGTATGTGTCCTGTGGAGCTGCGTCTGGTGGGCTCTTTCAAGTGAATGCAGGGATAGTCGTGAGGCAACAGTCGGCCGCGATCCTGAGGTGCTTGTGGTGAGTACGGCACCCCTGTTCCTCCCCACAGCGCGGACAGGTAATGAACACTGCGGCCATCACCCCCGCCCGCCTCCCTTTCCCCGCTACATGCTGAGCGCATACACGGAGAAGGGGTTACCTCTGTGAGGGCTGATGACCTCTCTCCCAGCTGCCATAATGTATAAAAAAGAAAGAAAGAGGGACTCTGCTGCATAATGTGTAAAATGGGGGACTCTGTTGCTGTAATGTTGAAAAAGGGGGACGCTGTCTGCCGTAATGTGTAAAAGGGGGACTCTGCCTGCTGTAATGTGTAAAAGGGGGACACTGTCTGCCGTAATGTATAAAAAGGAGGACTCTGTTGCTGTAATGTGTAAAAAGGGGGACTCTGCATTTTGCCGTAATGTGTAAAAAAAAAAGGGGGACTCTGTTGCTGTAATGTGTACAAAGGGGGACTCTGCCTGTCTGCCGTAATGTGTAAAAAAAAAAAGGGGGGACTCTTGCTGTAATGTGTAAAAAAGGGGGACTCTGTTGCTGTAATGTGTAAAAAGGGGGACTCTGCATTCTGCCGTAATGTGTAAAAATGGGGGACTCTTGCTGAAATGTGTAAAAAGGGGGACTCTGCCAGTCTGCCATAATGTGTAAAAAAGGGGACTCTGTTGCTGTAATGTGTAAAAAAGGGGGACTCTGTTGCTGTAATGTGTAAAAAAAGGGACTCTGCTTGCCGTAAACTGTAAAAGGGGGCTCTACCTGACTACTGAAGCCAGTGCCTCCCCAGCCATTGACCTCACCGCACGTCACTGGTACATACTGAATATTAAAGATGACCATGTAAAAAGTGAGAGGATGAGAGGCAAAAAAGTAATGCTAATTCAGACATGTCTTTTAGGGGTATCAAGGTAAATTGATATTGCTATAGATGTGTAGGAAGATGTTTTTTAAAAACAAAACGTCAGTCTAAATAGTGGTAAGTGGTTCCTGTGTGTCCAAGCAGGGAGTTCAGTGCTGAGCGTGAAGGTTATCCAGATAGCAGGTATTTGTTTTGGAGAGTTCGTTAACTCACATTTGTTGCTACAAAGCAGTCCTTCTGTATTAGAGATTGCAGATAGAATGTTCTCTGTTTTTCTTTCTTGTTCCTCTGAGTAATTCATATGGGATAATCCCCACTAGTGAGCAATGGCTTCAGAAGGGCATAAGTTTAAATAGGGGGGGGGGAAATGAAAACCACAAAATAAAACACAAAATCCTCCCTTGAGGTGCAAAAGATCCCAAAAATGTTTATTATTTTATACATTGTGGCAGAATTCTTCTCTAACTTTACTGGAATGCCTTATAGTATGAGATCAGAATATTTAAAATTATTATTTTCATAAGCATTGTTTGACAAATTCTTAAATATGCTGCAAGGTAGCTTGAAATTTCCCTGATTTTAGTCCATAATACATTGTAATTATCATTTTAAATACGGCACAAAAAAAAATGTTTTCTTTTAATCCAGCTCCAGTGTTATTCATAAGATGTTCCTATCACAAAACAAGGTTAGCACTAAGCCTCCGTTACAAAGACTGATGAAGACAGGAGAGCAGGGAATTTGTTATTGGCCTCTGGCCAGGAAGGCAAAACTCCCTATTCAAACAAAACTATTATCTAATCTTTATTAAATAACAGTTTTTATATGAATGTGTCTGGACCGTAAAGTCAGGCATAATAGAACACTTTATGTTGCCAGGTTCTGTTTATCTAGAAAAGGCAACACAATTGCTGTAATGTTTTGTCTTTATACAAAACTAAAATAACCACAAAAGAAATTTTAGTTCCTAAAATTATTTTATTGGCAAGATGAGACTGGTAGGAAGCTTATTTTTCTGTGTGTAGATAAACAGTCATGTATGATTTAACATGAAATCCAGTTTGTAGATAAAATATCCTGCAGTACGGCATCTGGCAAGACAGTTTATTGAAATGATGAAACCATCTACCGCTGTGTGGACTGTTCACACACACACACACACACACACACACACACACACACACACACACAAAATTAGAAGTGTTAATAGTTTATTTTTATCAATTGTGAATGAACAGGGGAGAAGTCTACATCAAGTTAATATTTGGTGTGACCACCCTTTACCTTCAAAACAGCATCAGTTCTTCTAGGTACACTTGCGCACAGTTTTTGAAGGAAGGGAGGTTGTTCCAAACATCTTGGAGAACTAACCACAGATAACATAGTGCCAATAAGTATACCAAGAACATCAAATTTGCTCTATGTTAGATTGTAGACTTTCTTGTAGTTATTCTGACTTGCAGTTCTTGGTATCGTGGAGTGTGCAACGGCACTAGATTATCTTTCTCTGTTGAACTACAAGTCCCAGCATGGTAGCACCTCCTACTATATATCTAATTAGGGTGTGCAGTCCAAGATCCCCCTCTCCTATATATTCAGTATTGTGTACACAGTACACATGAAGGCTGGGACTCCTTCAGCTTGGAGCAGCACCCCTCCCAACGGTCCTGATTGATTTTAACTGGCATTGGTCTCTGGTACCCAAAGACTGCATTTTTTAAACCAAAGGCAATATGAAGGTAAGCCCTACAAATTTGTACAATTTGTCAGTTTTAGGGATGCGTTTGGGGCTCGGGCCCCCTGGGATGGTGTAACCCATGGGTCTTCAACCTGCGGTCCTCCAGCTGCTGTGGAACTGCACATCCCAGCATGCCCTGTCACAGTTTTGCTATTAAGGCATGTAAAACCTGAGCAGGGCATGCAGGGATGTGTAGTTCCACAACAGCTGAAGGGCCACTGGTCGAAAACCCATGGTGTAACCGGTTGCCTTGGGGTGGCACTCTATGACATTTAATTTAGCACTTTTAAAAACTCTGAATATTTTTCTTATACTTAAACTATACTTTTTTTTTCTTAACAACCTTCACTTGTGTTAAGACTCCCCCACACGGCACGATATAGGCATGATGTTGTCCTTTGCAAGGCACCCGTGGGGTCGTCCGGCCTCATTGCTGATCTTTCTGCATGATCAGCGATGCAGGCGGACAATCTCACGCAGCGGTATGCGGAGGAGCGCAGGGATAGTGGGCAGTCGGGCAACGGATCGCCCTGTGTGTGGGGACAGCCCGATTTGTCGGCTCTTGAACGCTCCTGTGACTGCCATTACCGCAATTATAATGCGCTGCCCAGCAACAAGACCATGTTTTTTGGCAGCATGATGGCGCCTCCCACTTTGTCAAGGTTACAGGGAGTGTAACAGTGATGTCATGAGATCACATCACGCTTCCTCTCCTGGCGGCCATGGCTGGCATGATGAGAGGAGCCTGGGGTCTGGGCTGGGTGCCTTTTCCTGCAGTGTCCAGCTGTTTCCCTTCACTCAGCTCGAGTGACGCATCGGCACTGAGTGGCTTTTGGTCTTCACAGGCTAGACTGCTGGGCATGTTTCTGTGTGGGGTATTTAATTTTTTAATATAATGTGGACACTAATATATATTCCTATTATTATGGGGCATTACTACATATTTCTATTGTAATTTGGGACACTACTACATATGTCTATTATTATGGGGGCATTACTATATAATTCTATTGTAACGTGGACGCTACTATATATTTCTATTATTATGGTGCATTACTATATTTTTCTTTTGTAATGTGGGATACAACTATATATTTATATTATACTGGGGGGCACTACTACAGTATATATTCCTGTTATAATGTGGGCATTACTATGTATTTTTATTAAATTGGGGACAATACAAAATATTTCTATTATACTGGGGGCATTACAATATATTTCTATTATACTGGGGTTATTACTATATATTCCTATTATACTGGAGGCAGTACCATATATTTCTAGCCTTGCCTCCAGAGTGCAAAGAAAAGGAACTGTGCTGTGTGGCCACACCCCTAGTGTAATGTAGCCACTCCCCCTAGTGTTGTGTGGTCGACACACCCCTTATGACACATGGCCACGCCCATTTTTGGCACACTAGGCGAGCCTAACACTTTTTAATATATAGCTTTTTGCTTCCTTCTTATTAACACTCACTAACACCTTAACCTCTCACTGGTGTGCTGCCCTGGGGTGACTGTCTCTTGACGTCTTGTTGGGGCCCCGCGCTCCAGATTCAAACTTAGTGTTAGGAACCCACCAGAGACGAGGTCACGTTGATGCTGGTTGGTGGGTTAGTATTTTTTGGTCAAAAAGTATACCAAGGACCTCGAATTTGCTGTATGTTAGATTGCAGAGTTTATTGTGGTTATTCTGACTAGCAGTTCTGGTATTGTGGAGTGTGCATCGGTACTATATCATCGTTTATAATGTCAAGAAACAGGGCTAAAGAAAGAGAACGGAGGACATTTTATATGGCTGTAGTGACATAAAATTCTGAATAGCAGGCTGAATGAAGCAGTTGTGATAAGTGGAGGTATCCATGGTAACAGTGGGCCTATGAGTTGACTGAGGAATCTGGTGATGGGAGGGGCTTAGCCCTTATAAGGAGAGGACTGAATAGGTTCTTCCTCTTTTCCTCAGTGAAAATTGAACAGTGAAGTGCTCTGCGTTTGTTTTGTACTGAACTGTGCATTATTTGTGAATTTGTGGTATTTTTCTTCTTATTTCCTTTCAATCTTTACTAATCTTTAATCTTTTCACCCCCTTTTTGTTCTTTGGCTTTTTCTTATCTATCTTTCCTATCTTCTAACATGCCGAGGCCTAGTCGTGCTGTGCGTCCCCCTGTTCGTTTGATTGAAAGCGGGGAAAGGGACGCTGCTGTTTTAGTTAGAGATGAGCGCCGGAAATTTTTCGGGTTTTGTGTTTTGGTTTTGGGTTCGGTTCCGCGGCCGTGTTTTGGGTTCGACCGCGTTTTGGCAAAACCTCACCGAATTTTTTTTGTCGGATTCGGGTGTGTTTTGGATTCGGGTGTTTTTTTCAAAAAACCCTAAAAAACAGCTTAAATCATAGAATTTGGGGGTCATTTTGATCCCAAAGTATTATTAACCTCAAAAACCATAATTTCCACTCATTTTCAGTCTATTCTGAATACCTCACACCTCACAATATTATTTTTAGTCCTAAAATTTGCACCGAGGTCGTTGTGTGAGTAAGATAAGCGACCCTAGTGGCCGACACAAACACCGGGCCCATCTAGGAGTGGCACTGCAGTGTCACGCAGGATGTCCCTTCCAAAAAACCCTCCCCAAACAGCACATGACGCAAAGAAAAAAAGAGGCGCAATGAGGTAGCTGTGTGAGTAAGATAAGCGACCCTAGTGGCCGACACAAACACCGGGCCCATCTAGGAGTGGCACTGCAGTGTCACGCAGGATGTCCCTTCCAAAAAACCCTCCCCAAACAGCACATGACGCAAAGAAAAAAAGAGGCGCAATGAGGTAGCTGTGTGAGTAAGATAAGCGACCCTAGTGGCCGACACAAACACCGGGCCCATCTAGGAGTGGCACTGCAGTGTCACGCAGGATGTCCCTTCCAAAAAACCCTCCCCAAACAGCACATGACGCAAAGAAAAAAAGAGGCGCAATGAGGTAGCTGACTGTGTGAGTAAGATAAGCGACCCTAGTGGCCGACACAAACACCGGGCCCATCTAGGAGTGGCACTGCAGTGTCACGCAGGATGTCCCTTCCAAAAAACCCTCCCCAAACAGCACATGACGCAAAGAAAAAAAAGAGGCGCAATGAGGTAGCTGACTGTGTGAGTAAGATAAGCGACCCTAGTGGCCGACACAAACACCGGGCCCATCTAGGAGTGGCACTGCAGTGTCACGCAGGATGTCCCTTCCAAAAAACCCTCCCCAAACAGCACATGACGCAAAGAAAAATAAAAGAAAAAAGAGGTGCAAGATGGAATTGTCCTTGGGCCCTCCCATCCACCCTTATGTTGTATAAACAAAACAGGACATGCACACTTTAACCAACCCATCATTTCAGTGACAGGGTCTGCCACACGACTGTGACTGATATGACGGGTTGGTTTGGACCCCCCCCAAAAAAGAAGCAATTAATCTCTCCTTGCACAAACTGGCTCTACAGAGGCAAGATGTCCACCTCATCATCATCCTATGATATATCACCGTGTACATCCCCCTCCTCACAGATTATCAATTCGTCCCCACTGGAATCCACCATCTCAGCTCCCTGTGTACTTTGTGGAGGCAATTGCTGCTGGTCAATGTCTCCGCGGAGGAATTGATTATAATTCATTTTAATGAACATCATCTTCTCCACATTTTCTGGATGTAACCTCGTACGCCGATTGCTGACAAGGTGAGCGGCAGCACTAAACACTCTTTCGGAGTACACACTTGTGGGAGGGCAACTTAGGTAGAATAAAGCCAGTTTGTGCAAGGGCCTCCAAATTGCCTCTTTTTCCTGCCAGTATAAGTACGGACTGTGTGACGTGCCTACTTGGATGCGGTCACTCATATAATCCTCCACCATTCTTTCAATGTTGAGAGAATCATATGCAGTGACAGTAGACGACATGTCCGTAATCGTTGTCAGGTCCTTCAGTCCGGACCAGATGTGAGCATCAGCAGTCGCTCCAGAATGCCCTGCATCACCGCCAGCGGGTGGGCTCGGAATTCTGAGCCTTTTCCTCGCACCCCCAGTTGCGGGAGAATGTGAAGGAGGAGATGTTGACAGGTCGCGTTCCGCTCGACTTGACAATTTTCTCACCAGCAGGTCTTTCAACCCCAGCAGACTTGTGTCTGCCGGAAAGAGAGATCCAAGGTAGGTTTTAAATCTAGGATCGAGCACGGTGGCCAAAATGTAGTGCTCTGATTTCAACAGATTGACCACCCGTGAATCCTTGTTAAGCGAATTAAGGGCTCCATCCACAAGTCCCACATGCCTAGCGGAATCGCTCCGTGTTAGCTCCTCCTTCAATGTCTCCAGCTTCTTCTGCAAAAGCCTGATGAGGGGAATGACCTGACTCAGGCTGGCAGTGTCTGAACTGACTTCACGTGTGGCAAGTTCAAAGGGCATCAGAACCTTGCACAACGTTGAAATCATTCTCCACTGCACTTGAGACAGGTGCATTCCACCTCCTATATCGTGCTCAATTGTATAGGCTTGAATGGCCTTTTGCTGCTCCTCCAACCTCTGAAGCATATAGAGGGTTGAATTCCACCTCGTTACCACTTCTTGCTTCAGATGATGGCAGGGCAGGTTCAGTAGTTTTTGGTGGTGCTCCAGTCTTCTGTACGTGGTGCCTGTACGCCAAAAGTGTCCCGCAATTCTTCTGGCCACCGACAGCATCTCTTGCACGCCCCTGTCGTTTTTTAAAAAAATCTGCACCACCAAATTCAAGGTATGTGCAAAACATGGGACGTGCTGGAATTTGCCCATATTTAATGCACACACAATATTGCTGGCGTTGTCCGATGCCACAAATCCACAGGAGAGTCCAATTGGGGTAAGCCATTCCGCGATGATCTTCCTCAGTTGCCGTAAGAGGTTTTCAGCTGTGTGCGTATTCTGGAAAGCGGTGATACAAAGCGTAGCCTGCCTAGGAAAGAGTTGGCATTTGCGAGATGCTGCTACTGGTGCCGCCGCTGCTGTTCTTGCGGCGGGAGTCCATACATCTACCCAGTGGGCTATCACAGTCATATAGTCCTGACCCTGCCCTGCTCCACTTGTCCACATGTCCGTGGTTAAGTGGACATTGGGTACAACTGCATTTTTTAGGACACTGGTGAGTCTTTTTCTGACGTCCGTGTACATTCTCGGTATCGCCTGCCTAGAGAAGTGGAACCTAGATGGTATTTGGTAACGGGGGCACACTGCCTCAATAAATTGTCTAGTTCCCTGTGAACTAACGGCGGATACCGGACGCACGTCTAACACCAACATAGTTGTCAAGGCCTCAGTTATCCGCTTTGCAGCAGGATGACTGCTGTGATATTTCATCTTCCTCGCAAAGGACTGTTGGACAGTCAATTGCTTACTGGAAGTAGTACAAGTGGGCTTACGACTTCCCCTCTGGGATGACCATCGACTCCCAGCAGCAACAACAGCAGCGCCAGCAGCAGTAGGCGTTACACGCAAGGATGCATCGGAGGAATCCCAGGCAGGAGAGGACTCGTCAGAATTGCCAGTGACATGGCCTGCAGGACTATTGGCATTCCTGGGGAAGGAGGAAATTGACACTGAGGGAGTTGGTGGGGTGGTTTGCGTGAGCTTGGTTACAAGAGGAAGGGATTTACTGGTCAGTGGACTGCTTCCGCTGTCGGCCAAAGTTTTTGAACTTGTCACTGACTTATTATGAATGCGCTGCAGGTGACGTATAAGGGAGGATGTTCCGAGGTGGTTAACGTCCTTACCCCTACTTATTACAGCTTGACAAAGGGAACACACGGCTTGACAAATGTTGTCCGCTTTTCTGGTGAAATACTTCCACACCGAAGAGCTGATTTTTTTGGTATTTTCACCAGGCATGTCAACGGCCATATTCCTCCCACGGACAACAGTTGTCTCCCCGGGTGCCTGACTTAAACAAACCACCTCACCATCAGAATCCTCCTTGTCAATTTCCTCCCCAGCGCCAGCAACACCCATATCCTCCTCATCCTGGTGTACTTCAACACTGACATCTTCAATCTGACTATCAGGAACTGGACTGCGGGTGCTCCTTCCAGCACTTGCAGGGGGCGTGCAAATGGTGGAAGGCGCATGCTCTTCACGTCCAGTGTTGGGAAGGTCAGGCATCGCAACCGACACAATTGGACTCTCCTTGTGGATTTGGGATTTCGAAGAACGCACAGTTCTTTGCGGTGCTTTTGCCAGCTTGAGTCTTTTCAGTTTTCTAGCGAGAGGCTGAGTGCTTCCATCCTCATGTGAAGCTGAACCACTAGCCATGAACATAGGCCAGGGCCTCAGCCGTTCCTTGCCACTCCGTGTGGTAAATGGCATATTGGCAAGTTTACGCTTCTCCTCCGACAATTTTATTTTAGGTTTTGGAGTCCTTTTTTTACTGATATTTGGTGTTTTGGATTTGACATGCTCTGTACTATGACATTGGGCATCGGCCTTGGCAGACGACGTTGCTGGCATTTCATCGTCTCGGCCATGACTAGTGGCAGCAGCTTCAGCACGAGGTGGAAGTGGATCTTGATCTTTCCTTAATTTTGGAACCTCAACATTTTTGTTCTCCATATTTTAATAGGCACAACTAAAAGGCACCTCAGGTAAACAATGGAGATGGATGGATACTAGTCTACAATTATGGATGGACTGCCGAGTGCCGACACAGAGGTAGCTACAGCCGTGGACTACCGTACTGTACTGTGTCTGCTGCTAATATAGACTGGTTGATAATGAGATGTAGTATGTATAAAGAAGAAAGAAAAAAAAACCACGGGTAGGTGGTATACAATTATGGATGGACTGCCGAGTGCCGACACAGAGGTAGCTACAGCCGTGGACTACCGTACTGTACTGTGTCTGCTGCTAATATAGACTGGTTGATAATGAGATGTAGTATGTATAAAGAAGAAAGAAAAAAAAACCCACGGGTAGGTGGTATACAATTATGGATGGACTGCCGAGTGCCGACACAGAGGTAGCTACAGCCGTGGACTACCGTACTGTACTGTGTCTGCTGCTAATATAGACTGGTTGATAATGAGATGTAGTATGTATAAAGAAGAAAGAAAAAAAAACCACGGGTAGGTGGTATACAATTATGGATGGACTGCCGAGTGCCGAAACAGAGGTAGCTACAGCCGTGGACTACCGTACTGTACTGTGTCTGCTGCTAATATAGCCCGGTTGATAATGAGATGTAGTATGTATAAAGAAGAAAGAAAAAAAAACCACGGGTAGGTGGTATACAATTATGGATGGACTGCCGAGTGCCGACACAGAGGTAGCTACAGCCGTGGACTACCGTACTGTACTGTGTCTGCTGCTAATATAGACTGGATGATAATGAGATGTAGTATGTATAAAGAAGAAAGAAAAAAAAACCACGGGTAGGTGGTATACAATTATGGACGGACTGCCGAGTGCCGACACAGAGGTAGCTACAGCCGTGGACTACCGTACTGTACTGTGTCTGCTGCTAATATAGACTGGTTGATAATGAGATGTAGTATGTATAAAGAAGAAAGAAAAAAAAACCACGGGTAGGTGGTATACAATTATGGATGGACTGCCGAGTGCCGACACAGAGGTAGCTACAGCCGTGGACTACCGTACTGTACTGTGTCTGCTGCTAATATAGACTGGATGATAATGAGATGTAGTATGTATAAAGAAGAAAAAAAAACCACGGGTAGGTGGTATACAATTATGGATGGACTGCCGAGTGCCGACACAGAGGTAGCTACAGCCGTGGACTACCGTACTGTACTGTGTCTGCTGCTAATATAGACTGGATGATAATGAGATGTAGTATGTATAAAGAAGAAAGAAAAAAAAACCACGGGTAGGTGGTATACAATTATGGACGGACTGCCGAGTGCCGACACAGAGGTAGCTACAGCCGTGGACTACCGTACTGTACTGTGTCTGCTGCTAATATAGACTGGTTGATAATGAGATGTAGTATGTATAAAGAAGAAAGAAAAAAAAACCACGGGTAGGTGGTATACAATTATGGATGGACTGCCGAGTGCCGACACAGAGGTAGCTACAGCCGTGGACTACCGTACTGTACTGTGTCTGCTGCTAATATAGACTGGATGATAATGAGATGTAGTATGTATAAAGAAGAAAGAAAAAAAAACCACGGGTAGGTGGTATACAATTATGGACGGACTGCCGAGTGCCGACACAGAGGTAGCTACAGCCGTGGACTACCGTACTCTACTGTGTCTGCTGCTAATATAGACTGGTTGATAATGAGATGTAGTATGTATAAAGAAGAAAGAAAAAAAAACCACGGGTAGGTGGTATACAATTATGGATGGACTGCCGAGTGCCGACACAGAGGTAGCTACAGCCGTGGACTACCGTACTGTACTGTGTCTGCTGCTAATATAGACTGGATGATAATGAAATGTAGTATGTATAAAGAAGAAAAAAAAAACCACGGGTAGGTGGTATACAATTATGGATGGACTGCCGAGTGCCGACACAGAGGTAGCTACAGCCGTGGACTACCGTACTGTACTGTGTCTGCTGCTAATATAGACTGGATGATAATGAGATGTAGTATGTATAAAGAAGAAAGAAAAAAAAAACCACGGGTAGGTGGTATACAATTATGGATGGACTGCCGAGTGCCGACACAGAGGTAGCTACAGCCGCGAACTACCGTACTGTGTCTGCTGCGACTGGATGATAAATAATGATATAAAAAATATATATATATATCACTACTGCAGCCGGACAGGTATATATTATATAATGACGGACCTGCTGGACACTGTCTGTCAGCAGAATGAGTTTTTTATAGAATAAAAAAACACCACACAAGTCACACGACGAGTGTTTAACTTTTTCAGGCAATCACAATATAGTATACTATACTGGTGGTCAGTGTGGTCAGGTCACTGGTCAGTCACACTGGCAGTGGCACTCCTGCCTGCAGTAAAAGTGTGCACTGTTTAATTTTAATAATATGTATGTACTCCTGGCTCCTGCTATAACCTATAACTGCTCCCCAGTCTCCCCCACAATTAAGCTGTGTGAGCACAGTCAGATATTATACATAGATGATGCAGCACACTGGGCTGAGCACAGATATGGTATGTGACTGAGTCACTGTGTATCGTTTTTTTCAGGCAGAGAACGGATTATATTAAATAAAACTGCACTGGTGGTCACTGGTCAGTGGTCAGTCACTAGTAAACTCTGCACTCTCTAGTACTCCTAAGCTCCAGTAAATCAAGTGTCTCTGTCTCAATCTCACTCTCTCTCTTCTAATCTAAATGGAGAGGACGCCAGCCACGTCCTCTCCCTATCAATCTCAATGCACGTGTGAAAATGGCGGCGACGCGCGGCTCCTTATATAGAATCCGAGTCTCGCGATAGAATCCGAGCCTCGCGAGAATCCGACAGCGTCATGATGACGTTCGGGCGCGCTCGGGTTAACCGAGCAAGGCGGGAAGATCCGAGTCGCTCGGATCCGTGTAAAAAAAGCTGAAGTTCGGGCGGGTTCGGATTCCGAGGAACCGAACCCGCTCATCTCTAGTTTTAGTGTCAGGGAGGGGGCAGCAGCTGTCAGCACAAACACAGAGTCAGGCTAGGAATAATGTTGGTAATGCTGCCGCCAGGGGTCGGGCTCGACCGCCTGAGAGGCGTCACGCAGAGGCCGGGTCAGCAGCGCGTCAGTGACACAAGCTGTTGGTTTTACTCGAGCGTTGGGAATCGTTTCTACGGAACCAGTTACCATTAATACTATGTCGCGAAGTGTTGGGACTATGGTGGAGTCGCGGAGCAGGGTGTTGAGGAGAATAATAACATCCCGGGGAGTTACCTCAGGAGTGCATGTGCCGGAGGTACGCCGCGGTCGCCCCGTGGGCCCGCGGGGGTCCGTGGCTGCCAGAGGTGGTCGACGCAGTACTATTCTTTCTAGAGGTGAGCAAAACTGAAAGAGTAACAAGGGTACAAGAGTTGGTGCAAGGAGAGGGAGCACCTAACAGAAGAATTAACGGGGGTCCGGTTAGTGCAATAGATAATGGAGTTGACACGGTTGTAGCGGGCCAGCGCGCGGGCACATTGGGTATTAGAAATGCTGGAAGGCAGCAAGGAAGGCCCGCCACTGGTAATATTAGGGGTAAAAAAGGGGCCCCTGAGGTACATAGTATGAGGGACACAGTGCTGGGGTGCTGGGGAGGTCATACGCTGATGCGGTGCGTTTTGGACGTAATGGCGCTGGATTCAAATCGTCTGAGGTAGCGTCTATATGCACCTCGGTTATATCGGCGCTGGTCCCGGTGCTGACCGCTAATAACACTGAAAGGAATTTTTTGGGAGAACAGAATCCCTCCGGTCTGCAGAGGAATGGCGTTTGTGATTTAGGGGCTGCTGTTTTACAGGCCAGAACGGGTGGAAGTAATAGGGGCAATATGAATACTAATGAGTTTCTGGTAGATGTTTCTCCTTGCATTTCTACAGAGAAGTCCTTTGCAGCCCCTGAAGTGCTGGAGGATTCTGGGGAATCGGCGGCTGTGGTAGAGTCTGCCCTGGACGAGGGATGTCTTTATGGTGAGTCGGATGTGCACCCTACAGCGCGCCAAAATGATGCAGTGGTTAACTCAGGTAACATGGGCGCAGTTAAAGAAAAATCATGCAAGAAAAAAGGGTCACAAAAGCGTAAGCATAGGCGCAGAAGTCATAGGGATTCATCTACTTCTTCCTCCGAGTCCTCATGTTCATTTGATAGCAGGTGCAGTGGTTGCAAAGAAAGACATAAAAGAAGGCACAGACACAGTAGCTCCAGCATGTCCTCTGAGGAGGGTCCCGAGGATTCTCTGCAATGCGCCAATACTGCAGTGTTGAGAGGAAGCAAAAAACAGGTAAAAAATACCCAAAGGTATTCGGGCGCTATGAGGCGAGCTGATTAGCTAAGCAGCAGCCAATAATACGGGGAAGTCACTCCCTGGAAGGAAATTAGGAAAAAGATGGAGGCTGCACTGACAGAGGAAAGAACAATATAAATCACTATATGTGTAATTTAAAAAATTTATTAAAAAAACAATAATTCTTTAAAAAAAACAGTACTTCTGTGCAAGATAATATACCAAGTATATGCAAGAAAATGGATTTTACCAATTTTATGCAAAAATTGGAATTTACCCAAGATATTGGTACAGGATTGATGATTTGTATTCTCTAGGATCCGTTCCACATTTTGCCCATAAGTATTACATCCAGTTATAATCCACTATGGAGAGTCCCTTTTAGATGGTGATAAAGAGAGTCCATGGATACGTTCCATATGCCGCTAGAGGATTAGTGCAGTGTCCCATAAATGGTAAGTACCTCATGCAATGCGGAAAAAAGCTGGTACCTCTCTCAGACTCCTCTGGATAGCTGGTCAACGGTTTGGGGTGGTTCGGGTCCAATTCAAGAATTTCCTGGTCCAACGGGTAAGTTCCTGACGCGTTTCGCTGCATAGACCTTGTAGCTTTTTCAAAGGTGTACTCTGCTGTCTGGGTTTTGGCTTTATATACCCTAGACAAAATGGTGGCTTAATTGGCACCTGGATGCACATTTCCTGTTTAGCTCTAACATATCTCTTTCTAATCATTAAAACAACAAAAATGTGTACAGGAGACAGACCTACTTGAATAAAAGAACTTATAGTGATGTAAAACTTTTATTTCAACTGCTTTTGCATACTTTTCATTTCCTTAGAATTTTAACATGGAATACATTGGTCCAATCAGAGGATTTGTCTATTACTTTGTAGTCATGGAAATCTTTCCAAAAGGTCATTTCATAGGTTGAATTACAAATCATGTGATCAGTATCAGTCATGTGACCGAGGTCACATGATAGCTGGGATGTCATCAGATGTATTTACACAGTGTATAATGAATAAAGTGCTTTTTGCTTGTGGGTTTGTGAGCAGTGACAGCCAGTGGCTAATAAGATTGAACTCTGATTCATAGCACTTCTGGAGGGAGTGTCACGGAGGTTCAGCGTCTACTCCCGGACCGTTGTCATGGCAACCGCGACCGGAAGTGACGTGACGTCTGGAGCGGCCAATGGGCATTCCCAAGCCGTCGCCATAGTGACGCGGCTTGGGGTGGGCGGATGGTGGTTCCCACGTGACTGGAGGTTTAGTTCCTCCCCTCCTCATCGTCAGGGCTTGTATTTATGTGAAGGCTTACATGTCATTTCCGGCCGGTATCCATGTAACCCTGGCTAACTCGTCCTTTACGGGCTGGTATTCATGTAAGGACGGGTAGATTGGTGTTAAGTGTAAGATATATATGTCACTTCCGGACGGTCTCCATGGAAACCTAGGTTAACCCGTTTTTGCCAAGCGGATTATGATTGAGTGAGCAGCAGAATGTATATACATTTAAGCCGGTATCCATGGCAATCATATAAAACTGAAATGCTAATAGGTTCTCTATTTAACACTGAAATATTTTCAAATATTTTTAATCTGTATATAGCTCAGTGGCTGATGTTCTAAAAACCTGTTTTTATCTAATTAGGCCAACAGACATTATATAGATGGATCTTATACATGACTAAAACACAGATGGTAGATCATTACACCTCAGCTGGGGGAGCTAATGGTTTACTCTTAGGAACTCTTAGAATCCATCTTATATTGAAAAAACTATTTAATTACTAATAAGCTTAGATCCCTAACAACTGAATATATCGGGAAATAGATTATTTCTCCGAGTAGAATGGGCAGGAAAAATAAATTGGACTAAATATATATATTCTAACTTGGTGCCTGATAATTGTCTTTTTAGATTACTACGCAAAGATCCGGTTCAACTAAAGAATAACAATAAAATATTTCTAAGGCTGGCAGAATTATTAACACCTGAGAAAGAGGACAGAAACAACTTGATATATATATAGGAGAATTTTGATAGAGGGAATAGGGGTAATAGGCTGAATTAAATAGAAATATTAGGTAGGAGTGCCTATGGAGAGGTAGGGAGATTGATGTTAGGCAAGAGTGCCTATGGAGAGGTAGGGAGATTGATGTTTGTAACAAGTGGATGGATATAAATCCATAATAATTAGTTTTTAAGTCAAATAATCATATTTAGTTCCACTGCCTCATTGAGGCCATCTGGGTGAATAGAGCCCATCCTAAACATCCAGTAGACCTCCTGTTGGCACAGTTTTTTGAAGCGATCTCCTCCCCTATTTGTCATGGGAATATGTTCTATCCCTATTATTTTGAGGTTTTTAGGGTCACCATTGTGGTGGTGATTGAAGTGTTGAGAGGAATACGGCCCAGAATTAGGGAGCGGATTAGACAGGGAAAATTTGTGAATATGTTTGCTTTAACTAGTAAAGGGAAAAAAGCATTAGAGGCGGCCAGAAAGAAATCGGGGATAGGTGAGGAGGCTTATAAGTCTTACTCTAATTGGCAGAAGGGCATGCTTATCTTTGCAGCTTGTTATTTGGAATCCAGACCTCAGGAGCACATGAATATAATTAAATATATGTATTTGCTCCACGAATTGGCCAGATCTGGGGGGGGAACAGCATGGAGGTCCTATGATGAGGAGTTTCGTAGAAAACAGAATGGCAAGGAAATCATAGATTTTGGTAAAAAAGATGTGGAGATTTTTGTAGATGTTACTCAACCTCTTAAAAGTGGTTCAGAGGGTCTGGCTGAGAAGCGAGGTAATTCCAGTAACAGATGGATGGTGGGTAAGAATCGTTCAGGCAAATGTTATGCCTTCAATAATAGTCAATCTACCCTAGGGTTTAGGTGTCGTTTTCGGCATGTTTGTATCCGCTGTGAAGGAACCCACCCCATTAAAAACTGCCAGCAAACGGCTAGTGGGAGAGGTAGTTTGCACAAGCAGCAACAACGAATCCCAGCAACTGCTGGACCTAAGTAGGGCACCTACTCCAGTTAAATTGGACAAATTATTGCATTGGTTGGATCATTATCCAAATAGAGACGATTCCGAGTTGATAAGGTTAGGTTTTTCAAAGGGTTTTCCGTTGCCTATTAAAGGCCAAGTTAAATGTGGTCAGGTTTGCAATTTACGTTCGGCTCAAGAGTTTCCCAGTTATTTTAAAAGAAAAAGTTGATAAGGAGGTTGCTTTGGGTAGGATGGTAGGTCCTTTTAGTTGTCCCCCATTGCCTGATTTAATTTTGTCCCCAGTTGGGGTTGTTCCAAAAAAGACTCCGGGTAAATTCAGACTAATTCAGCACTTATCATTTCCAAGAGGGTCTTCAGTGAATGATGCAATTCCTGAGAGTTTGTCCATGGTAATTTATCAGTCTATTGAGGATGCTTTAGCCAAGGTGAGATCATTCGGTAGAGGGGCTTTGATGAGTAAAATTGATATAGAGTCGGCCTTTCGGCTGTTGCCCATTGATCCGGAATTTTTTCGTTATCTAGGTTTCCGTCTGAATGACGGTTTTTATGTTGATAGATGTCTCCCAATGGGTTGCTCCATATCTTGTTCATATTTTGAAAAATTCAGCAGTTTTTTGCATTGGTGCATTTCCAAAAATTCAGGTCAGTTTGGAATTGTTCATTATTTAGATGATTTCTTGTTCATGGGTCCAGCCGGATCTGACATATGTGGCAATATTTTATTAAATGCGTTGTCATTGTTGAAGGAATTTGGGGTCCCAGTAGCTGAGGAGAAGACTGTAGGTCCCACATCGGTGTTGACGTTCTTGGGAATCGAAATTGATACCATGGAGGGTTGCTGTCGTTTACCCAAGGAAAAAATAGACAAATTGAAGGGAGAGATAATTATGGCATTGGCAACCGGCAAGTTGATGCTGAAACAAGCTCAATCATTATTGGGGTCTCTCAATTTTGCTTGCCGAGTTATACCCATGGGTAAAGTTTTCAGCAGGAAGTTGGAGAGAGCCACAGCGGGTGTTAAAAAACCCAGTCATTTTATAAGATTATCCAAAGAAATTCGTAGGGATCTACACATTTGGGAAGAGTTCCTGGCCACCTTTAATGGTGTTCTCATTTGGCAGTCCATACCCATTTCCAATGCTGAGTTGCAATTATTCACCGATGCAGCAGGTTCTACGGGTTTTGGAGCATTCTTGGAGGGTAGGTGGTGTGCTTCCCCATGGCCAAAAACTTGGTTTGAAGAGGGACTCACTAGCAACCTGTTACTATTAGAATTATTCCCTATCATGGTTGCTCTGGAGTTATGGCATGAGGTCTTGACCAACTTGTCAGTAGTTTTTTGGTGTGATAACTTGGGTGTGGTTCACGCGGTTAACAGTCAGAGAGCTTCCGGCCTTCCTGTACTGCGATTGTTGGGTCAGATAGTGTTGCGCTGCCTTCAATCAAATATAAGTTTTTGCGCTAAGCATGTTCCAGGCATTGAAAACGGTGTGGCAGATGCGCTATCGCGTTTCGAGTGGCGCAGGTTTAGGGTGCTAGCTCCGGATGCGAATGTATCTGGTGACCCTTGCCCATCTTATGCCTGGCAGGTGATTTGCCCGGATTGGAGGGCTAAGCTCTGCGATCCTTGGCTCCTTCCACCCTCCGAGGGTACAGAAATGCTATGGGAGAGTGGGAAAGATATGTTCGTTTGCATCAGGAACAAGGTAAGACTGATTATGCAATGTTATTGGATTACGTTTGGGAATGTTTTAGAGCAGGCAGGTCAAGAGGGTTTGTAACACGTTTACTGTCTGCTCTTTCTTACTTCTTGAGACTTGATGGCCGGCATGATTTTACTAAGTCTTTCTTTCTAGCAAAGATTCTTAAAGGGTGGGCTCGAGTTATGCCCCCTGTACAAGATGCACGAAGGCCAATAACCTTTTAAATATTGCGGCGCATGGCGGTCGTGTTGCATGATGTCTGTGCATCTGATTACGAAGCACTCTTATTTAAATTGTGTTTCGTCATGGCCTTTTTTGGGGCCTTTAGAGTCAGTGAACTGGTGTCAGCTTCGAAGACAGCGATGTCACCTATGCTTCGTGAACATGTGTCACTGGAAGATGGAGGCTTATGGTGCAAAGTACAACGTTCCAAAACGGACCAATTGGGCAAAGGTTGTTGGGTCGTTTTGAGATGTGCGGACGACAGAGATTTGTCCTGTGTCCTTGGCGAGGGTTTATGTGGAAACAAGGACTGATATGCCAGGTCCATGGTTGCAGCATTTGGATGGTATGCCAGTGACTCAATTTCAATTTAGATGGGTGTTGGAACGTTGTATTTGCACGATGGGTTTGCCGGTATCGAGATACGGTACCCATTCGTTTCGGATAGGTGCGGCGACAGCAGCAGCCGCTGAAGGCTGTTCGAGCGGGCAAATTAGAGCTCTGGGGAGGTGGAAGTCTGATGTATTTCGGAAATATATCAGGTTTTGACCTGTTTTAAAAATAAAATAAAAAAAATCAGACTTGAGGTTTCAGCCACTCGCCATATTTGGGGGTCTTGAGGAATTTTTTATTCTGTCAAGTGCCTTAAGCCTTGGGATTCATACCCGCTTGGCAGGTGTGTTTTTCGCCTCTCGTCAAGTCTGATCCCCCTTACCCAACCCCTTTTAAAGAAAAGTCATCCCCGCTTCAAAAATTCTCACCTTAGAGGCCAAATTAAACTATTTAATAAATAAATAAAACCATTTTAGTAAGTTTATAATGGGATGTTTTTGGGTAATGTTGTTGCAAGATTTTTTGTGTTAGGGGTTTTTGTTCGATAAGTTTCTGTGAATGCTTTTGTATTTTCAGATTTGCGCTTGGATGAGTGTCCGATTTGGATTATGGGGCACTCATACGTTTACTATGGTGAAAGATCTGGTGTGGAGTGCCTTCAGTCCCCTGAAGCTAATCTGGTCAGATGGATCGGTGTGAGGGGACTTCGCTGGGAGCAAGTCATGCCCCTTTTTTGGCAACATTTGGAGAGGTCGGGATACCCGCTGAGGGTGGTGTTCCATGTTGCTGGAAATGATTTGACCAGAAGGACTGGTCTGGATCTTCGTAAAACTATAGTTAGGGACTTAGTTAGTTTGCAGAATAGGTTGTGCTTTCTGAGTGTGGGATGGTCGGACATTATCCCTCGTTTGGTGTGGAGAGATGCGGACAGACCGGCTGCCATAGAGTTGATCCTGCGCCGTATCAATTCTGTGGTGGGCAGGGCTGTTAGCAAGAATTGGGGGGTTGTGGTCCCACATCCCTCAATTTCAGTTTCTGCCCCTCATCTTTACATGGCCGATGGTGTCCACCTGAATTTGAGGGGTATGGAAAATTTTATGGAGGATTTGTTGTTCTCGGTTTTTACTCAGGAATTTTATTGATAGGTGGAGGATTTTAGGAGTAGTAAGAATAGTTTTAAGGTAGAGGTATGGTGGCGGGGGTTTCGTTGAAACTGTGGCGGGTTGGGACGGCCTGAAATAGTGGCTGTAATTTAAAGAGTTTTATAGGTGCTCAGGAGTTGTGAAGGTGGTGGAGTTTGATACATTACGGGGCCGGAGTTCCATCGGACCAGGTGGGCTTCGGTCTCCGGTGGAGTTGGTACACACCTGAGCACCTTTTGGTTGGGAGTTGGGGAATACCTTGAGTGGAGAGTTGGCCATGGTATTCCCGATAAAGAGCAAGTAACACAAGGGGTGGCAAATGGCCCATTATGGCCCCTTGTGATAAGTGGGGGGCTGGGCTGAAATTGGGCCCCTTAAAAGCCTCCCCTTGTGTTGTGATGGGGGCTGGGCTGAAATTGGGCCCTTAAAACCCCCCTTGTTATGCGATGGAGGCCGGGCTGAAGTTGGGCCCTTGCCTCCTCTTGTGTTTTGGTCAGCCACAGTTAAAAGGTTTAAAAGGGTAGAATAAATAGGGACGTTATTTAAATAGGCCGTCCCTCCTTGCCACCATACCATTTGTTTTAATAATAGTTGACAATTCTATTGGCAAACATTATTCTGGTGTCAGTGTCAGTTATTTATTTATGGCTGATTGGTGTATGCGCATGAATGAAGAACAGTCTATGATAGACATTTTAATAAAACAAATGACAGGATACACACAAACCACATTATAAAGTCCTTTACTGAAGTAACACAATAAATGTGCACATACTGGATGTTGGTACTGCAAATAACATGCTCTGTTTTAGACTGCAACTGTAATACTTGTACCTGATACAGATCTCCTGGGGAGAAAAGCACCTTGAAAGGGCAAAAAAAGAAAAATATTTTTGATACTATTCAAAAATGCCTGTATTTACATATATCTAACTAATAACAGCATTACCCACATTGTGACATATTAATACTGTATTCACGCATTATCTACATGAATGACCAGGTACAAGTGAGAGAAGAGTATTATTACTTTTTATCACTTGCAATTCAAACTAGTATAACCCAAATGTATCAAATAACAGCCATGGATGGATAAAGTACTTTGTTGTGTTTTAGACTTTTCTGTTTGTTACTCATGTTCCGAGGTCAGTACGAGTGGTGTAACCTTTACATATAAAGTGACCGTCTTTAAATTACTTGTAATTGGAATACTTACAGTATCACATTGCATCTACATTAATTTTACCTGTCAAATAGGCCACAGCATAATGCTGTAATATATAGCAGGTCCTTGACCTAGGAAGTCATACAGCCATTACCTTTCTTGTTTGAGTGTTTACTGTTCACTAATGTACACCAAAAATGAGGTATTAAATCGTTGACCTAATATATCGTTGGTTTCAAAAAGGTTCTTTCTCTCATCCATCACTGATGTACTGTGCTCTGGGAGTACAGAATGGCACAGCTGAGGTCACTCCTGAGCCATTTGTTTTGGACCTGGTTGACAGCGGCCACACAGTGCGTGGCTGCAGCACACAGACAGGCAGATAATGCTCCACAAGTGGGATTTCTAATCACAATCGGAAGGCTGGGGAGTGTCATCTGCTTGAGAACATTCTAGTGACCAGTATTCAATACAGAGAGCACTGTAGTGATGAATATGCAATACAGAGAGCCTTCTATTGACCCACATACTTTACAGCTTTCTAGCGACAGATATACAACACAGAGAGTTTAAAGAAGCCCATACAGGAAGCATACTGTATATGGAGCATTAAAATGAGGAATATACAACACAGAGTGCATTCTGGCAAATATACACAATCCATACTGGAGGACACCCTCTTCCTATCTCTACTGTAGACCGTGGGTATGCACTGCACTGCCGAATAGTTACTCAACAGGTCACCCCATATGACTAAATAATTTTGTTGGTATGATTCAACACAATTATTTGAGAATGGCTGTACCCATCCACCAATCAGAATGTTGAGAGCTGTCTATTGGGTATGACTGTGTTCCAGCACACTCAAATTTCTTCTCCACCATTTCATGGGAATGATGGAGATATAGGTCATTTATTTGGGTCGCCACCAAAGATCTGAGGTTTGAATTTTGTCATCAGCAAAGACAGGGCTGCCACAAGAGGTCTAGTTTCAAGGTGCAAGGTATGCTTTGCCAAGCCACAACAGGCTGGTATGTGCACAATAAAGTAACAAGAGATCTGGGATTTTTACTATAAAACAACCAGAAATTTGGGGTCATCCAGCATAAAACCATTAAAGATTTGGTGGACTGACATTGTGAAACCACCAGGGATTTGGTAGGATGCATTTCATAGTGGAACCCAGGGTTGGCATTGCAGTGTAGCCAATAGTATGCATTGTACTTTGACTACTTCTCTCTAAATTTTATAGAGATCTTTAAAATATGTATATTGTTTATTAATATGCTTCTATTTTGTATTTTGATCATCTAGATTCTCTGAGGGGGTATCCAATTAGCCCTGATGCTGTTTTGGTCAATAACAATGGCCAGCTATCATGATTAATGACCAGTGGTCACTATCACGATATCCAATGACAGGCCATTTTCATCAGCCGAAAATGGACCCGCGATCGACACGAAAATGCATGGGATCTGGGATAAGAACCCCAATCCCATGTGTTACTGCAATTCTGGCAGCCTGCTTATTGCGGATTAGCATAATCCACGATAAATGCTAGTATCAAGGGGGGGTGCGTCGTATCAGGGCTAATACAATGACCACGGGTAATTGGATACCCTCAATAATGCGTTACATAGAGGTTTGATAGAATGGTATCTTTACTACTGTTTATTAATAAGTCTATTATAGTTGTTTTCAATCTTTTATTTATGTTGCATGGAAATTGCTAGATTGTGTCTGTATGTGTATTGTTATTAAGATCACTCTTTGTTGATTATTAGGATGTTCTGCATTGTACAGGGGCTCCTAGATCGGTTTATTTATTGTATATCAGTCAGTAGACTTAATGTTGTATTGTATATCTGTCAGTAGTATGCCTTCTGTATTCTACATTGAATTGGGGTCCATAGAATGCTATTATGGTTCCTAGAAGTATCTGTATAGTATATTTATACTTACAGTAGCATGTTATCTGTATGAGATGCAATTAAAATGCCGGCTGTTGGGATCTCGACATACAGGAGACCGATGCCGGAATCCCAACAGCTGGTGAAATGCCGACAGGCAAAATCCCAACCGCCGCCCGATATACCTTTTTGGTTGGTGGGTCCACACCACCAAACGAGTGGGAATAGAACCTGTTGCAAGCGCAACTCGTTGCCTCGCTGCCAAGACTTAATGCCACTGTCAGTATACTATCCCCCTCCTGCCCCCTCACCCCCATTTCCACAGAAGTCTCTCTAAGTCAGTGCCATAGCAGGGCAATTTCATGACTTCACGTTAAAGTACAGTTGCCGACCTTATGGCTGCCCCCTCCAGTTTGCACAGCGGTGGGTGATATGGGGGGCATGGCTTGGCATAAGGGATAGGGAGAAGGCGTGAGGGAGGCTGTGGATAAAGATATAGCTTGTGATAACATCATCATAGTCACACATCCCACTGTACAATGTTAAGAGTACCGGCATTGCACAGTGGGCGAGTGCCTACGATTCAGCGTGCGTCATCAGCAAGTAAAAGTGGACGGCTGAGTAGTGGGATGCGGGCAGCTCCGGGAGACTTGCCCATTTTTCTGGTGGTCAGGAGGTTCTCAGCCATTCTGGGAGAATAGGCAAGTATGCGTTGAGGGGGCGGGCACCAGGAAGAAGAGGAGAGCCTGAAGCATCCTCTGGATATTCCATTGCTCTACTGAGTGCTACTCCAGGTAGGCTGCATGCAAAATGCAGGCGCCATGGGGCAGTCCCCTAGGCCCTGTGCAATCCCACTGCTTGTACAACCCTAGTTATTGTTCTGATCCATGTCTCCTAGCTATTTATCATGGTGCCAGTGCAGGAGATATCACAGATATTTTTTGCGTTACTGTCAGGATCGTAGCTCAACACCACCCTATATAATGTACGGGACGTTGCAGTTTACCAACTTATAAAGCTCCGAAAATGAGTTCTCAGACCTTTACTGCAATAGCTAATGATAGATGGCATTAGCTCACTCTTTCCTATGGAAAGAGCTTTTGGAGTGCATAGCGGGATCCATTTATATTCCTCCATCTCATCCTGCTCTCACAGAATGCTAGTGTGACCTGAAGTCACTCATGTGCACTGCCAGGCCACTGCTCAATAGTGTAAACCTGTTTAGATAGCTAGGACAGCTTCTTATCAGAGCAGCTGTCCTATCAAGGGGTCCATGGCAAACAGCCCCGAAACTCATTCCAAAGTCAGTGCAAATAGCTATGATAGGGGATAATAATATAAGGAGGAGCTTATATCAGAATTTTCATTAATTAGTCTTAAAAAAATGTGATTCTAATGGAATCTTGGGTAGATGAGCAACTTTTATCGTGGAAGAGAAGGAAACATTCAAATTAATGTCCATTTATCTCTCCCTTGTAAATGAAGTGACAGCGCTTAACAATGAGGTATAGATTTGACAGTAATTCATGTCTGTATTATAGCAGTACAGTATTTGTTAAATGTGAACTTTTTTTTGCCCTGCGCCTTTCCTTACTGAGCTTCTATGTAAGATGGTAAGCGTCTGAGTAACAAAACACTGATTCTTGGAATATACAATGAAGTCTGGAATCTTTCTTGCTTGCAACCTCCTTATTTCCATCAGGGTTTATCAAACTCCTGCTCTTTTCAACAGATTCATTAAAATCACAAGCACTTTTGAACATGCAATCAAGTGAACAGTGTTTGCATTGGTTAGTGGATCCAGCTGTTTCATCAAATCTTGACGGACAATTTACCTTTCTAGGAGTGTATGTTAATGGTCTGGAAAACACCAGTACATCACCCTGTCACAAAAGGCAGTTACATTTCCCTTGGTGCCAAGCTTAACGAAATTGCACTTACTTGTATTGTCTCTGTGAGTTTTTGTACAGATATAATAATGAAATAAACCCAGGTACATTGCTGTGCTCCTCTTTGGAACAATGTAGTTATTTTTTCTGCAGTTTTCATGCATTTTCTGGGTGTAGGTGACTGAATATGCCTTTTCTAATAGCAGCTGCAATCTGAGATTCAATCAAGCTGTGTATCTATGAGACACTGTCATATTAACAGTCACACACATGATGTGACTGGTGCAGCTCTAAGCCACAGATTGAGCCGCTCGGACAACTTTTCAGTATACAGTAAGCACATTACTCTGATCATCAAGTTCTGTAGTATTAAGCATTCCTTATTTAATATACCTGTACTAGCATACAGGGTAACTGAGACTGTTTTTTTTTTATAATAAAAGTGCAATAACCCTTAGTGGCGCTCCAAGTCATGCACAAGGGAAACACAGACAGAGCCAACAGTTAACTACAGTAGCATGTAGCTAGTCTTATTAATAGGTAGTTGCACAGTGGACACGGGTTCTTTAATATCATTTTCACACCAAAAACCTACCTGGGTTATTGACACGGTTTGAGGCTGGACCCAGTTAATGCTGGGTTTTCTCTTTGCTGGCACTTGGAGAATTGGCTTGCGGTATGCTTTTAGCGTGACCCGGGTCAGATGACCTGGATCACATTGGTCACACCACAGCCTACACAGGTCGGTACTGGGTTCGACCCTCGTAACACAACCCGGATAGCGTAGTGCCATTCATAGAGCGGGTTACTGCGGAGAGAGTCCTTACTTCTCCATTGGCACCCCTGCTCCGTGGCTAAATCGCATCACCATACTTTAAAATGGTGAGTGCAATTCATGAAAGGATGGAAAGCTCTTCTTTCCTTTTTCCTTCACAGAATCAATTTGCCATCTCAGGATGGCATAGGAAGGCCTGTTAGGAGAGAAGAGCAGTGAAGATAGGTGTCTCCATTCAGTTACAGTATCCAATCAGAGGAGGCCAGGGCATATGCCCGGTATCCTCCTCCTGACTGCTTGCTGCCCCAGTGTCCGCTCACTTTGCCCCTACTATAGTTAGGTGACTCGACATATGCATATGCCGGGTCACCTCCTCCTGCCCCTATCCCCACTGCCGCTATGGTAAGGTGACCCGACATATGCATATGCCTGATCACCTCTGCTGATGACCCACTCCCCTCCCCCCCCCCATACACAATGCCGGTGCCAACTCTTTGCCCCACACACTGCAGATTACAGCTGCTGCTTCCTCTCGCTCTGCATCCCAGAGGACTGCCGGCCCCAGGACTGATGCTGCGCTGCTTTTCCATTCCTGCCGGCACATGCGCAGTGAGAAAAAGACATATTGGTTAACGATATGTCTGTCTTCCTGCTGCAGCCTTGGATCCCGGCGGGGGCGACTGTTCGGATTGCTTTGCCAGTCAAATAAGTATTATTGAATTTTTACTTAGAACTACTATATACAGTATCACATCAATATGATGCAATATATAGTGATAGTGATCACTCCCCCCTGTTGCTCCTATATGAATAGACCCCCAAGCTGTGTTGTGAGGTGGGGTGAGGCAGGTGAGGCTGAGCCTTTCCTGTTATACTAACTTATTTGCCAGAGTTTTGACTGTATAAAGTATATGACAAATACAAAGAATATATTAGAAATATCTTCTATGTAATATTTTAATCATTTTCATAGTCAAACCTCTGGAGTAAAAAGTCTATGACAGGTGAGGCAATGCCTCCCCTACCTACCTTATCCGCTCATCTCTGATCAAAACTCACCAAATTTCTAGTAGTATATACTGCTGCACCTGAGTATAATGCCCACATGCACCCTTTGGCTCATATATTACATGTAAATCTGGCTCTGGTACTAGCCAGTGCCTCCTGAGCCATTTATCGCACCGCATGTCCCTGACTCCAAGTCAGGACCCATGTTACCCTGGCAATAACTCAAGTTATGTTTGGTGTAAAAGGCTTATTACGCACGCAACATGTACCATAAAAAACAAAATGTTTGTCTAACCAAACAAACAAACAAACAAACAAACAAACAAACAAACAAACAATACTCTATATAAGAATGAGTGGCCTTACACTCAGCTTACAAAGCAGACACCTCTGCAAACTAATTCACCTTTATTTTACAGCTCTCGTCGATCACTGTAACCTCTTTTCTCCTGACTGAGAGCCCCAGAGGCGGAACTACCGCCAGTGCAACCAGTGCGTTGCACTGGGGCCCGCCTCTGTCCAGGGGCCCAAAGCATGTAATGAGTCAAACTGACTCATTACATGCCGCTGTGCGCTGCGGGCAACCGCTGCCCGCAGCGCACAGCCGCCCAGAGAGGAGAGGAGAGGAGCAGCGGTACGGGGGAAGGAGGAGGAGGGAGGTGGAGGAGGGAGCCGCAGCAACGCTTTGTTACTGGTTGAGGCGCTGCTGCTGCTGCCCCTCTGCTTCACTATAGGCTGTCTTCCGAGAACAGCCTATAGTGAAGCAGAGGGGCAGCAGCAGCAGTGCCTCCACCAATAACACAGCGCTGCTGCGGCTCCCTCCTCCACCTCCCTTCTCCTCCTTCTCTACTGCCCGGGAATCGTGAGTGACCAGAAGCTGCACCGAGGAGCTTCAGCCAGCGGAGAGGATAAGTATAATTCTTTCTTCCTTCTTTCTTTCTTTCTTTCTTTCTTTCTTTCGACTGTCTGCTGCAATGTGTAAAAAGGGGGAATCTGCCTGCCGCAATGTGTGAAAATGGGGAATCTGTCTGCCGTAATGTGTAAAAAGGGGGAATCTGCCTGCTGCAATGTGTAAAAAGGGGGAATCGGCCTGCCGTAATGTGTAAAAAGGGGGACGCTGTCTGCCATAATGTGTAACAAGGGCACGCTGTCTGCCGTAATGTGTAAAAAGGGCACGCTGTCTGCAACTATGTTTAACAAGGGCACGCTATCTGCCGTTATGTGTAAAAAGTGTACGCTGTCTGCCGTTATGTGTAAAAAGGGGACGCTGTCTGCCGTTATGTGTAAAAAGGGGATGCTGTCTGCCGTTATGTGTAAAACGGGCACGCTGTCTGGCGTAATGTGTAAAAAGGGGGACGTTGTCTGCCGTAATGTGTAAAAAGGGGACGCTGTCTGCCGTAATGTGTAAAAAGAGGAATCTGTCCGCCGTAAGGTGTAAAAGGGGCTCTACCTGGTGTAGTGGTGCTACTGTGCGGCGTAATTTGAATAATGGAGACTACTGTGCACCATTTTATGAATTGGTATTATTTTGTGGCCACACCCCTTCCCCACAAAGCCACGCCACTATGTATTTTTGCACGCGCCTACGGCGCGCACTGCCCCTGTTTTGCATGCCATGGTGGCGCTCCGATGCCGTTTCCTGCACACAGTGCTAAAATGTCTAGTTATGGCACTGTTGCTAGGTATCCATTTCACTTGCCCTGAGCAGGTCCCCCTCACCAGATCCTCTCTAGGGGTGAGGGGGTGGACTTGGATGGGATGGGGGGGGGGCCCAAAGCACTTTGTCGCACCTGGGCCCACCGCTCTCTAGTTCCGCCACTGGAGAGCCAGGTGCTTGCTGACAACTTTTCTACAGGCTTGACAGGCAAGAAATGTGTGTATGGCCACACCCTGAAATGACCGATGCTTACAGAGAGGCTGTCTCACCAAATACACGATCAATTGCTCCAGGATTCCCTATCTAACTACCTCAGTTAAAACATCCTTTTAATGCTGAACACAGTATATATAATGGAATTCAAAAACACCAAGTGGCAGATGCAAAGTGAGACATGGGCCAGTTTGTGTAGCAATAAATACTGGTTTTCTGCATGCAGGGGCATTTTAAGAGAGGAGGGGGCCCGTGTACAGACTCTGGGAGTTGCCCCCTCCTCTTCATGGCGCCGTAGGCTCTGGCATTGTGCTGGAGTCTACTGTGCATGCACAGTTCTATGGAAACATGGTCCCTGCCATGGTCCGGAGACAAATTTCCTACTGTGTATGCGCGGTGGGTTTTTTGGAAGTGATTTTTGCCTCCGATACTGCGGCTTCAGTGCCTATCACAGAACTCTGAAAAGGTAAGTATAAAATAACATGGGTGCAGTGTGTGCGGCAGGAGCCTGTGTGCAAGAAACAGCATTGGCGCCCCCCCTATATATAAAATAAGGGGCGTGGCCACATAGCTCCCTTAGACACAGTACGGCAGGTAGAGTCCCCTTTTACACATTAGGCAGGTAGAGCTCCCTTTTACACATTATGGCAGCAGAGTCCCCTTTTTATACATTACGACAGCAGAGTTCCCCCTTTTTACACATTAGGCAGCAGAGTCCCCCTTTTTATACATTAGGCAGGCAGAGTCCCCTTTTTACACATTACGGCAGCAGAGTCCCCCTTTTTACTTATTAGGCAGGCAGAGTCCCCTTTTTACACATTACGGCAGGCAGAGTCCCCCGTTTACACATTACGGCAGCAGAGTCCCCCTTTTTACATATTACAGCAGACAGTCCCCTTTTACACATAATGGTAGGCAAATTAACCCACATTAAGCAAGCAGAGTCCCCCTTTTTTACACATTACGACACCAAAATCCCCCTCTTATACATTACGGTGACAGAGTCCCTCATTTACACATTACGGCAGCAGAGTCCCACTTTTTACATATTATGGCAGGCAGAGTCCCCTTTTTACACATAATGGTAGGCAAAGTCCCCCACATTAGGCAAGTAGAGTCCCCCTTTTTTCACATTACAGTAGCAGAGTCGTCCATTTTACACATTCGGCAGGCAGAGTCCCCTTATACACATAACGGCAGCCAGGGTCCCCATTTTTACACATTAGACAGGCAGAGTCCCCCTTTTTTACACATTACAGCAGCAGAGTCCTCCTTTTTACACATTCGGCAGGCAGAGCCCCCTTTTTACACATTACAATGGCAGAGTCCCCCTTTTTACACATTACAGCAGGCTGAGTCCCCCTTTTTACACATTACTGCAGTGTCCCCCTTTTTTTACACATTTGGCAGCAGAGTCCCCCTTTTTTACACATTAGGCAGGCAGAGGCCCCTTTTTACACATTACGGCAGGCAGAGTCTCCCTGTTTTACACATTGGGCGGCAGAGTCCCCCTTTTTACACATTAAGCAGGCAGAATCCTCTTTTTACTCATTACGGCAGTAGAGTCCCCCTTTTTACTTATTAAGCAGGCAGAGTCCCATTTTTACACATTACGGCAGGCAGAGTCCCCCATTTACACATTATGGCAGCAGAGTCCCCCTTTTTACATATTACAGCATACAGAGTACCCTTTTTACACATAATGGTAGGCAAAGTCCCCCACATTAGGCAAGCAGAGTCCCCCTTTTTTACACATTACGACACCAGAATCCCCCTCTTATACATTACAGTGGCAGAGTCCCCCGTTTACACATTACAGCAGCAGAGTCCCCTTTTTACATGTTACGGCAGGCAAAGTACCCTTTTTACACATTACGGTAGGCAAAGTCCCCCCACATTAGGCAGGAAGGGTTCCCCTTTTTACACATTAGGCAGCAGAGTCCCCCTTTTTACACATTACGGCAGCAGAATCTCCCTCTTACACATTACGGTGGCAGAGTCCCCTGTTTACACATTACAGCAGCAGAGTCCCCTTTTTACCCATTACGGCAGGTAGAGTCCCCATTTTTACACATTACTGCAGAGTCCCCCTTTTTCACACATTATGGCAGCACCCACCCAGCGACCGCTGCTGCTAAACCCCCCCCCCCCCCACCTCCTCTCAGGACTTGCTGCACAGCACTTACCCATTGCCGGTGTCGGAGTCTCAGAGCTACTCATCTTCGGAGTGCGGGCGGCCATGGCAGTGGCGGGGGATGTTTCAGTGCTGGTAACACAGTATGGAGCTGCTGCGGCCCGCTAGTTAAAACCTTAGCATCCTCCGCACGGCTCCCAACCAGGAGGAGCCGGAGGTGCGTCCTGGCCTGATGTGTACAGCACGCTGCTGGAGTCAAGGCAGGAGGGGGAGCACTGCTGCTGCCACCTGTAAAGTAAATCAGCAGCTGTGCATCCAGCAGAGAAGGTGCTGGGCGCAACACTGCTATGATATACTGTATTATAGTGCTCAGCGCTGTTGCTGGCAGCGGGCAAATGGGGTGGATGCTGATGGTGCGCCCACAACACAAATGTGCTGTGTGCTGCGCACCATCCACCCACACCTAGTTATGGCCCTATCTAATATTAAGGGTATGGTTGTGTAATTGTGAGGAGATACAGATGTGCCCTCATACGCTGCGGTTTCAGGGCCTGGATCATGCAGTGGCAGCAATCGCAGTCTGTCGCCCTTTGCGGAGTGCGCTTCCGGGAGCCTAGAGGAGTGCACACCCCGGGAGGCCAGTGAGATGCTAAAACCATCTCAGAGCTGCGACTGCCTCTGCCTGTCAGGCAGAGGTGGACAAGGGTGGGAGTGGGCATGCTAATGGCATTAGAACGCCGTTGGCGGGGCGCAATCCGGACAACGCAGGCATGTCTGGACCGTTGCGGGGGCGCGCCGCTGAAGCTGTATGACATCACATGCAGCCGATGCGAGCCGGGACCCGGCGGGTAGCCGTCTGCCAGCACAGCTAAGATGTGCACTAGCTGTGCAGGGAGGGAGCTACTCGCCTGGTGCGAAGGCGCTTTCGCACCCATGCAGGGGAGGCAGAGCCAGACATGCGGGGCGGACTAGTCCTGTTCTGGGCTTCCCCCCGCATGTTTAAGAAAATTATTGTATATTTGCTAAATTTAGCACATCTACGATTAGGTCCGAATTAGGCCCCCATTCGTGCCAAACAGACCCTCTCGTGAGCAAGGTCGCAGGTGACTCGGCTGCACTGAGCTTCTTATTCACTGAAAATTTGCATTTTATTTGCATAAATAAAACAACTGGAAGTAACAAAAGTACTTTGCTAGACTGCACTGATCTACTTGATGTGCAACATTTGTGTGCGACTGAGTCTAGATCTGTATATGAAGTGCTGTGATGCAGTGGCAGTGCCTTTTTCTCACGCCAAGTTCCATTAAAATGAATTGCTATTGATAATGCAGATTATCTTTACAGGAATGAAAGCTATACCTTAAACACACCTTAAATACACTTTAAAATTTAGCCGCTGCGGCCGCTATACTTAATTCACACTACGCACCTTTTACGCTATTAGCGTAAAAGGGTTCCGTAGTGTACGGACTTTGCGTACACACGCCGCGCTGACGGTACAAAGTACTCACAGCACATACACACCCAGAGATACACTTTAAACCTTCTACAGCAATGCTATGCAATATTAGTACACTTTA
Source organism: Pseudophryne corroboree (assembly GCF_028390025.1). NCBI lineage: Eukaryota > Metazoa > Chordata > Amphibia > Anura > Myobatrachidae > Pseudophryne > Pseudophryne corroboree. Next base: position 213,416,841 of record NC_086447.1, read on the forward strand.
AACCTTAGCAGGGCAATGAGGACACAACACCAATTGTGATTTTACCGCTGGGTTCCGACACCACAGTGGATTATTCTGAAAGGGGGTTTACAATACAAATTATATACTACAATACAAAACAATATAACAGAATAATGGCTACAATCAATGTACATACGTGAGTGGATTCGCTTGCGCAACCCGGCCGGTCCCCGGTCATCTGATAGATAACTTTGTGAGTCTTGTGTGTGGCCAGGCTGCAGCAGGCTTTATTTATACAATTATTCCAAAAGCAATACAATGGATACTGTAATCCCTTTGTCCATTGGACACAGGAATGTACTTTTACAGTACAGGAGAGGTCATAGGTTGATTTGAAAAGGTAGGCGATGTATTTCTCAACTGCTCTTGTGGGTGGTCTCCTCTGGATTCCCGCTGCATACATAATATACAGTAAATACAGTTTATATCTATATTCTGCTTCTGCACATAACTATCCGCAGGAACATGCGATCTTCCGCAGACCAACACCGGAATGTTACCCTTAAAATACCCTACAGCTGGATACCAAATACCACCTTATAACCTTAGTCTGTCCCCTCTTATCCTGTAAAGGTGAATCCCTTTGTTATGCAACCATTTAAACAGCTATAACTTTCTGATGTGGTGCAAGGAGACTATGTGTACATTGTGCACTATTTGGATTAAATATGTAATGTGTTCTGATGGCCCTCCATGCATACACAAACTCTGCCGTAAATACCCATACCACGCGCTGATGCGCAGGACCGCGGGAGCGACCATACGCAAAGTGCGTACATGTGCAAGCACTGCAGAACAAGTGCACGCGCAGTGGGCATGTGTGTGCAGTTTGTACGTGATGTGTGTTCTGTAATATTTTTCGACTTTGGCAGTCCACCCTTTGGCAGTCACCAATAACTGCCACTATCTAATCACTAAACAGAAAAAATAAGAATTTACTCACCGGTAATTCTATTTCTCGTAGTCCGTAGTGGATGCTGGGGACTCCGTAAGGACCATGGGGAATAGACGGGCTCCGCAGGAGACTGGGCACTCTAAAAGAAAGATTAGGTACTATCTGGTGTGCACTGGCTCCTCACTCTATGCCCCTCCTCCAGACCTCAGTTAGGGAAACTGTGCCCGGAAGAGCTGACACTACAAGGAAAGGATTTGGAATCCAGGGTAAGACTCATACCAGCCACACCAATCACACCGTATAACTTGTGATAATCATACCCAGTTAGCAGTATGAACAACAACTGAGCCTCAATCAACGGATGGCTCATAACAATAACCCTTTAGTAAGCAATAACTATATACACGTATTGCAGAAGAAGTCCGCACTTGGGACGGGCGCCCAGCATCCACTACGGACTACGAGAAATAGAATTACCGGTGAGTAAATTCTTATTTTCTCTGACGTCCTAGTGGATGCTGGGGACTCCGTAAGGACCATGGGGATTATACCAAAGCTCCCAAACGGGCGGGAGAGTGCGGACGACTCTGCAGCACCGAATGAGCAAACTCAAGGTCCTCCTCAGCCAGGGTATCAAACTTGTAGAACTTAGCAAATGTGTTTGAACCCGACCAAGTAGCAGCTCGGCAAAGCTGTAAAGCCGAGACCCCTCGAGCAGCCGCCCAAGATGAGCCCACCTTCCTTGTGGAATGGGCTTTTACTGATTTTGGATGCGGCAATCCAGCCGCAGAGTGAGCCAGCTGAATCGTGCTACAGATCCAGCGAGCAATAGTCTGCTTCGAAGCAGGAGCGCCAACCTTGTTGGCTGCATACAGAATAAACAGCGAGTCAGACTGTCTGACTCCCGCCGTTCTGGAAACATAAATTTTCAAAGCCCGGACTACGTCCAGCAACTTGGAATCCTCCAAGTCCCTAGTAGCCGCAGGCACCACAATAGGTTGGTTCAAAGGAAACGATGATACCACCTTAGGGAGAAATTGGGGACGAGTCCTCAATTCTGCCCTGTCCATATGGAAGATCAGATAGGGGCTTTTACATGACAAAGCCGCCAATTCTGACACACGCCTAGCCGAAGCTAAGGCCAATAGCATGACCACTTTCCACGTGAGATATTTTAGCTCCACGGTCTTGTGGCTCAAACTAGTGGGATTTCAGGAAATCCAACACAACGTTAAGATCTCAAGGTGCCACTGGTGGCACAAAAGGAGGCTGAATATGCAGCACTCCCTTTACAAACGTCTGAACCTCAGGCAGTGAAGCCAGTTCTTTTTGAAAGAAAATGGATAGGGCCGAGATCTGAACCTTTATGGACCCTAATTTGAGGCCCATAGTCACACCTGACTGTAGGAAATGCAGAAAACGACCCAACTGGAAGTCCTCTGTAGGGGCCTTCCTGGCCTCACACCAAGCAACATATTTCCGCCATATGCGGTGATAATGCTTTGCTGTCACATCCTTCCTAGCTCTTATCAGCGTAGGAATTACTTCATCCGGTATACCCTTTTCCGCTAGGATCCGGCGTTCAACCGCCATGCCGTCAAACGCAGCCACGGTAAGTCTTGGAACAGACAGGGCCCCTGTTGCAACAGGTCCTGTCTGAGAGGCAGAGGCCATGGGTCCTCTGTGACCATCTCTTGAAGTTCTGGGTACCAAGTCCTTCTTGGCCAATCCGGAACAATGAGTATTGTTCTCACTCCTCTTTTTCTTACTATTCTCAGTACCTTGTGTATGAGAGGAAGAGGAGGAAACACATATACCGACTGGAACACCCACGGAGTTACCAGTGCGTCCACAGCTATCGCCTGAGGGTCCCTTGACCTGGCGCAATATTTTTTTAGCTTTTTGTTTAGGCGGGACGCCATCATGTCCACCTGTGGCCGTTCCCACCGATTTGCAATCTGCTCGAAGACTTCTTGATGAAGTCCCCACTCTCCCGGGTGGATGTCGTGCCTGCTGAGGAAGTCTGCTTCCCAGTTGTCCACTCCCGGAATGAACACTGCTGACAGTGCTTGTACGTGATTCTCCGCCCAATGAAGAATCCTTGTGGCTTCCGCCATCGCCACCCTGCTTCTTGTGCCGCCCTGTCGGTTTACATGGGCGACTGCCGTGATGTTGTCTGACTGAATCAGCACTGGTTGGTCTCGAAGCAGGGGCTCCGCTTGACTCAGGGCGTTGTATATGGCCCTTAATTCCAGTATGTTTATGTGCAGACGAGTCTCCTGACTTGACCACAGCCCCTGGAAGTTTCTTCCCTGAGTGACTGCCCCCCATCCGCGGAGGCTTGCATCCGTGGTCACCAGGACCCAGTCCTGTATGCCGAACCTGCGGCCCTCGAGAAGATGAGCACTCTGCAGCCACCACAGAAGAGACACCCTGGCCCTCGGGGACAGGGCGATCAGCCGATGCATCTGAAGATGCGATCCGGACCACTTGTCCAACAGATCCCACTGAAAGATCCTGGCATGGAACCTGCCGAAAGGAATGGCTTCGTATGACGCTACCATCTTTCCCAGGACTCGCGTGCAGTGATGCACCGACACCTGCTTTGGTTTCAGGAGATCCCTGACCATGGTCACTAACTCCTGAGCCTTCTCCTCCGGGAGAAATACCTTCTTCTGTTCTGTGTCCAGAATCATGCCCAGGAAGGGCAGACGCGTCGTAGGAATCAGCTGCGACTTTGGAATATTCAGAATCCAGCCGTGCCGTAGCAACACTTCCTTAGAGTGCGCTACGCTGATCAACAACTGCTCTCTGGACCTCGCCTTTATGAGGAGATCGTCCAAGTACGGGATAACTGTAACTCCTTGCTTCCGGAGAAGTACCATCATCTCCGCCATTACCTTGGTAAAGCCTCTCGGTGCCGTGGATAGACCAAACGGCAACGTCTGGAATTGGTAATGACAGTCCTGTACCACAAACCTGAGGTACTCCTGGTGAGGGGGATAAATGGGGACATGCAAGTACACATCCTTGATGTCCAGAGATACCATAAAATCCCCCTCTTCCAGGCTGGCAATGACCGCTCTGAGCGATTCCATTTTGAATCTGAACTTTTTCATGTAAATGTACAAGGATTTTAAATTTAGAATGGGTCTTACCGAACCGTCCGGTTTCGGTACCACAAACATTGTGGAATAGTAACCCCTTCCCTGCTGAAGGGGGGGTACCATTATTATCACTTGCTGGAGGTACAGCTTGTGAATAGCCGTCAGGACTATCTCCCTCCCCGTGGGAGAAGCTGGCAAGGCGGATTTTAGGTAACGGTGAGGGGGCGTCACTTCGAATTCCAGCTTGTATCCCTGAGATACAATTTGTATAGCCCAAGGATCCACTTGTGAGCGAACCCACTTGTTGCAGAAATTTCGGAGACGCGCCCCCACCGCTCCTGGCTCCGCCTGTGGAGCCCCAGCGTCATGCGGTGGACTTACTGGAAGCAGGGGAGGACTTTTGTTCCTGAGAACTGGCTGCATGGTGCAGCTTCTTTCCTCTACCCCTGCCTCTGGCAAGAAAGGATGCACCTCTGACTCTCTTGCTTTTTTGAGAACGAAAGGACTGCATTTGGTAATACGGTGCTTTCTTAGGCTGTGAGGAAACCTGTGGCAAGAAAGTCGACTTTCCAGCTGTCGCTGTGGATACGAGGTCCGAGAGACCATCCCCAAACAATTCCTCACCCTTATAAGGCAAAACCTCCATGTGTTTTTTAGAGTCGGCATCCCCTGTCCATTGCCGAGTCCATAAGACCCTCCTGGCAGAAATGGACATTGCATTTATTCGAGAGCCCAGCAGGCAAATGTCCCTCTGGGCATCCCGCATATATAAGACGACGTCTTTAATATGGCTAAGTGTTAGCAATACGGTATCCCTGTCCAGGGTATCCAACCCCTCTGACAGAGTATCTGTCCATGCTGCAACAGCACTGCACATCCAAGCTGAAGCAATAGCCGGTCTCAGTAGAGTACCAGAGTGTGTATACACAGACTTCAAGATACCTTCCTGCTTCCTATCCGCAGGTTCCTTTAGAGTGGCCGTATCCTGAGACGGCAGGGACACTCTTTTAGATAAGCGCGTCAGGGCCTTGTCAACCCTAGGGAGGATTCCCAGCGTAACCTATCCGTTGGCAGGAAAGGGTACGCCATTAGTATTCTCTTGGGAATCACCACTTTCTTATCAGGGGAAGACCACGCTTCTTCACATAACTCATTTAATTCATGTGATGGGGGAAAAGTCACTGGCTGCTTTTTCTCCCGAAACATATTTACCCTCTTGTCAGGGACAGGGTCAGCCTCTGAAATGTGTAATACATTTTTCATTGCAATAATCATGTATCGGATGGCCTTAGTTATTTTGTGCTGTAATAGTGCCTCATCCTCGTCGACGCTGGAGTCGGACTCCGTGTCGACATCTGTGTCAACCAACTGAGATAGTGGGCGTTTTTGAGACACTGACGGCCTCTGAGGCACCTGGGCAGGCCCGGGTTGAGAGCCCGGCTGTCCCCCTGCAGCAACATAATCAAACCTCTTATGTAATGAGTTTACATTGTCATTTAAGACCTTCCACATATCCATCCAATCAGGTGTCGGCACCGACGGGGGCGACACCACATTTATCTGCACTTGCTCCGCCTCCACGTAACCCTCCTCATCAAACATGTCGACACAGCCGTACCGACACACAGCACACACACAGGGAATGCTCTGACTGAGGACAGGACCCCACAAGGTCTATGGGGAGACAGAGAAAGAGTATGCCAGCACACACCACAGCGCTATATACACAGGGATACACACTACCAGAAGTGAATTTTTCCAAATAGCTGCTGTATCAATACACCTTTTGCCTAAATTTATGTGCCCCCCCTCTCTTTTTACCCTCTTAGTGCCAGGAGACTGCAGGGGAGAGCCTGGGGAGCGTCCTTCCAGCGGAGCTGTGAAGAGAAATGGCGCTGGTGTGCTGAGGAAGAAGGCCCCGCCCCCTCAGCGGCGGGCTTCTGTCCCGCTGTTTCTGACTAAAAAGTGGCGGGGGTTTTACACATATACAGTCACAGACTGTGTTATGTGTATTTTTTATGCCAAAGGTATTCTTATTGCTGCCCAGGGCGCCCCCCCCCCCCCCCAGCGCCCTGCACCCTACAGTGACCGAAGTGTGTGGTGTGCAGTGGGAGCAATGGCGCACAGCTGCGGTGCTGTGCGCTACCTTAATGAAGACAGGAGTCTTCAGCCGCCAATTTCATCACCAACTTCTGATCTTCTGGCTCTGCGAGGGGGACGGCGGCGCGGCTCCGGGAACGGACGACCGAGGACCTTTGCCTGTGTTCGAACCCTCTGGAGCTAATGGTGTCCAGTAGCCTAAGAAGCGCAACCTAGCTGTGAACAGGTACTTTTGCTTCTCTCCCCTCGCTCCCACGTAGCAGTGAGTCTGTTGCCAGCAGATCTCACTGAAAATAAAAAACCTAACATTACTTTCTTTACTAGCAGGCTCCGGAGAGCCCACTAGGTGCATCCAGCTCTGGCCGGGCACAGATTCTAACTGGGGTCTGGAGGAGGGGCATAGAGGGAGGAGCCAGTGCACACCAGATAGTACCTAATCTTTCTTTTAGAGTGCCCAGTCTCCTGCGGAGCCCGTCTATTCCCCATGGTCCTTACGGAGTCCCCAGCATCCACTAGGACGTCAGAGAAATATCAATACAATATCTACAGACGATTGGATGGTCGGAGGAGAGTTGTAGGCGGGAAATGTATGACCTAGTGGGATAGTAAAAAGCATGCATCAGGGCCGTAACTACGTGTGTGCCAAGTGGGCTTGGCACACAGCGCAGTTGCCCTGAGGGCGCACGGCCAGTGGCATGTAATGAGTCAAATTGACTCATTACATGCCGCCTCTGAAGTCCGCGCCGTGCGCCGCAGCCGCGCTGGAGGAGAGAGAAGCGCCGGAGGCAGCTGAGAAGGAGGAGGAGGGAGGGGGACTGGAGCCGCAGCAGCGCTATTTCATTGGTAGTAAGCGCCGCTGCAGCATCCCCCTCTCCTTCCGTATAGGCTGCCCGGCGCTGCTGTGGATGCTGGGATGCGGTTCCTCCATCCCAGCATCCACAGCAGCGCCAGGCAACCAATACGGAAGGAGAGGGGGATGCTGCAGCGGCGCTTACTACCAATGACATAGCGCTGCTGCGGCTCCAGTCCCCCTCCCTACTCCTCCTTGTCCGATGCCTGCACACTGCACAGAGGGAGATGCCAGCACGAGGAGCCTGTCAGCGGGGAGAAGGTAAGTATATCCCCCTCTCTCTCTCTCTCTCTGGGGGACACCGTCTGCCATAATGTGTAAAAAGGGGTCCTGGCTGCCGCAATGTGTAAAAAGGGGGCCTGGCTGCCGCAATGTGTAAAAAGGGGGACTAGCTGCCGCAAAGGGGGCCTGGCTGCTGCAATGTGTAAAAGGGGGACTGGCTGCCGCAATGTGTAAAAAGAGGGACTGGCTGCTGCAATGTGTAAAAAGGGGGACTGGCTGCCGCAATGTGTAAAAAGGGGGACTGGCTGCCGCAATGTGTAAAAAGGGGGACTGGCTGCCGCAATGTGTAAAAAGGGGGACTGGCTGCCACAATGTGTAAAAAGGGGGCCTGGCTGCTGCAGTGTGTAAAAAGGGGGACTGGCTGCCGCAATGTGTAAAAAGGGGGACTGGCTGCCGCAATGTGTAAAAAGGGGGCCTGGCTGCCGCAATGTGTAAAAAGGGGTCCTGGCTGCCGCAATGTGTAAAAAGGGGTCCTGGCTGCCGCAATGTGTAAAAAGGGGGACGGTCTGCTGTAATGTGTAAAAAGGGGGACGCTGTCTGCTGTAATGTATAAAAGGGGCTCTACCTGGTGTAGTGGCGCTACTGTGCAGCGTAATTTGAATAATGGAGACTACTGTGCACCGTAGTATGAATTGCTATAATTTTGTGGCCACGCCCCTTCCCCATGAAGCCACGCCCCTATATATTTTTTGCGCGCCCACGGCGCGCACTGCCCCTATCTTGCATGGGGGGGGGGGGCGCCAATGACGTTTCTTGCACACAGCGCTAAAATGCCTAGTTACGGCACTGGCATGCATGTATGAATCCATGTCTGAGGGGCATGTATCATCGTGTCGTATATGTTTCAGATAAGCTTCGAGGTATTGCGAAGTATACATTAAATCCTTCTTATCCCGTATTAAGGGTCTGTAAGTGGGCTGACAAACACTACCGAGCTCTTTTCGGCTTCTTGTTCCAACAAATGGGGTGCACATTTAGTTGATGATACATGGAGGGGGAACATATGTGAGTGCTAGTATATGTGGATATCACCTATCGACTATGTGTGTCATTAACTGAAGGTTGTAGAGATGAAGATAAGACACATATCTAAAATACATTCACATAACATTTACATAAATATACTTGGGTAGGGCTGATGCCTTTTCCGGATGGGTGTATCTGGGCAGAGGGGGAGACAAAGGAAAAACGGGTGAAAGAAACAGGCCATGGAATTCATTTGTAATCCTTATCATAACACTGTCTCTATGGATGGGTCGTAAATTAAATCTGCTGCTATGACAATGCCCTCGCTCCTTAAACTCATCAAATTTGTGCCGTGCTTGGCCCGCGTCAGAATTCGAACACACCTAAATATCAAGCCAATAATTATGACGACTCCCAGGATACAAAGGAGAAACTTCCCTACACTCATAATAACATTTTGAGCCCACTCTCCTAATCCTGAGAACCAATTTCGTGAGTTCAACCATGAGACCCAGCCGGTCAGCTCATTATCCACAGCGGTCAGGGTAAGGTTGTGTCTCCTCCGGAACTCCCACTTCAACTGCAATATATCATCCATATTTTGATCGATAATCTCTGTGGGGTCGTCAGTGCTGTTTGTAATATACGTACAGCACTTCACACCATACTGAGGTGCCAAATTGACACAGTACCCACCCGTCACGGCTGTGATATAATTAAGGACCATCCTGTGCTGGATCATTTCCGTCTTGTAAGCTTGTAACTCCCCCTTCCCGTATACCTGAAGGTGTCGTCATACATCTCAGTGATATTATCTATCAAGTTCGCTAGCGCATGGATATACCTATAACTTATAATTCCTCTGGCAGTACGGGTGATGTCTAATGCAAGAAGGAATTGAATCCCGGTGGATTCGTGGATCAAATCAGAGGCTACGTGCTCTGTCCTCTCTATGAGGTGTCTCTTGACGATGTGTTCATAGTGAGTATGAGTATAAGGAGCCTGAGCACTGCGGTGAACGTCTTTCATCTTATCATGGGTTATGGTCATGACCTCTGGCAACACTCTTCCAACATAACACAATCCCTCTGAGCTCGGGGCAAGCCACTTGTACGCCTTCCTCCCACATATGAAATAGGCATCATCGGGTAGAACATAGGGGACAGAATATGACATTACCATATTACATACTTTCCAAGTGAAAAACCCAATCCCTAGTTCTCCCATCTGCTCAGTACAAGTATCGGGCTGGATGATATGAGCACAGTACCCTGGTGATACTTCTCCAACCCACATGGTCTTGCTTCCTCGAGTATACCTATACCAAAAATACCTTCCACTGTTGGCTATTTGGCGTACAAGTTCAGAGTCTATGGATATCCTATCAGCTCTGTGCGAAAAGGCCATTGTCTGGTTATTCCACGTCACTTCCCAATTTCCCGGTTTTCGGTAATTGGAAATATTGAAACATAATAAGGATCTATCTACATGATACTGGTGGAGCTTCAAACTAGGGGGCCTAGAAATATTGAATTTCTTGTCCACCGGTCTCCCACCCCGTAATTCGAGTACCTCATCTATTGCTAAAGGGTACGGTACTAATCCTGACTTGCTCTGACCTTGAGGTACTTGTGAGCACACCCAGCATTCTGTCTGGTTTAAGACCTTACCCACTAGTGAGTGGTAATCACTCAATGGATGACGGTCCATGTTGATATTAAGGCTGGACTGACATCTTTGGATGCACCCATCCTCGACTATATTCTCACAATTCCTACAAATGCAATTTTCCTCAGACAATAACCCTTCACAGTGCCTCTGAGCTCCCTGACTACCAGAGCGCTTTCTGATACTCGCCTTTGCTCGAGTGATGTGTTGCTCTTGATATTCTACAAATCCATCCTCGCCATCAGAACCCATTCCAGATCCTATCTCGACCTCTCTGGGACCCTCACCGAAACAGACTGTCCTGGTCAACATCAGGATTAACAGGAAAACCCAGAACGCAGTCTGTTTGGGTAAGTCCATCTTGTTAAGGGAAGAGAATGGAAACAAGAAGAGGGAGAAAGAGAAGGAGAGGAGGGTAGTGGGGGATGGAGAAAATAAAAAAACTGGTGCGACAACCGCCTCTGGTCTTGTTGTTCTCCGCGCTCAGGTGCCGTCTCAACAGTCCTGCCTCTCAACCTTCCCGGAACAGACACTCCAGTGATACAATGTTCTCTACACTCTGCTCTTTGTCACGGGTTCTCTCTGGGTCAGCGACCTTCTTACAGTGGGACGAGTGGACCCAAGTTTCTCTTTCGGCAACCTTTAATGCTGTCGTGCTGATTAGCAAGACTTGGTACAGTCCTTCCCACCTGTCAATGAGGCAACCTGAGCGTAGAAAATTTTGAATCATTACATAATCCCCAGGTTCAATGTCATGACAATTACTGTTCGGTAGGTCAGGAATCACCAGCTTTAGATTTCTATTCTGATTCCTCAGCTGCTGGCTCATCCTAACCAAATATTTTACAGTCACTTCGTTATTGCATTTCAAATCATCTTGGGGGTCTATCATTACATGAGGTTGTCGGCCAAAAAGAATCTCAAAGGGTGATAGGTTAAGGGGGGACCTGGGAGTGGTTCTGATGCTGTACAATACTAGTGGCAAAGCTTCTGGCCACAACAATCCAGTCTCAGCCATCACTTTTCTCAGGTTGTTTTTAATAGTGCTGTTCATTCTCTCCACCTTCGCACTCACCTGTGGTCGGTACGGAGTATGCAGCTTGCTATTAATTCCCATCAGTTTGCACATTACCTGAAAGACTTCACCTGTAAAATGGGTACCCCTATCGCTTTCAATTATTCTAGGGATACCATATCTATACACAAATTCCTGCACAATTTTCTTTACAGTGAACGTAGCAGTATTTGTGGCAGCAGAGAACGCTTCTACCCAATTGGAAAACACATCAATACAGACTAACACATATTTCTCTAACGTCCTAGTGGATGCTGGGGACTCCGTCAGGACCATGGGGATTAGCGGCTCCGCAGGAGACAGGGCACAAAAGTAAGCTTTTAGGATCACATGGTGTGTACTGGCTCCTCCCCCTATGACCCTCCTCCAAGCCTCAGTTAGGTTTTTGTGCCCGTCCGAGCAGGGTGCAATCTAGGTGGCTCTCTTAAAGAGTTGCTTAGAAAAAGTTTTTAGGTTCTTTATTTTCAGTGAGTCCTGCTGGCAACAGGCTCACTGCATCGAGGGACTTAGGGGAGAGAAGTGAACTCACCTGCGTGCAGGATGGATTGGCTTCTTAGGCTACTGGACACCATTAGCTCCAGAGGGAGTCGGAACACAGGTCTCGCCCTGGGGTTCGTCCCGGAGCCGCGCCGCCGACCCCCCTTGCAGATGCTGAAGATTGAAGAGGTCCGGAACCAGGCGGCAGAAGACTTTCAGTCTTCATCAGGCAGCGCACAGCACTGCAGCTGTGCGCCATTGTTGTCAGCACACTTCACACAGCGGTCACGGAGGGTGCAGGGCGCGGGGGGGGGCGCCCTGGGCAGCAATGTATAATACCTGTATGGCGAAAAATACATCACATATAGCCCTTGAGGCTATATGGATGTATTTAACCCCTGCCAGATATCACAGACTCCGGAGAAGAAGCCCGCCGAAAAGGGGGCGGGGCCTATTCTCCTCAGCACACAGCGCCATTTTCCCTCACAGAAATGCTGGTGGGAAGGCTCCCATGCTCTCCCCTGCACTGCACTACAGAAACAGGGTTAAAACAGAGAGGGGGGGCACTGATTTGGCGATATGAATATATATTAAAATGCTATAAGGGAGGAACACTTATATAAAGGTTGTCCCTGTATAATTATAGCGTTTTGGTGTGTGCTGGCAAACTCTCCCTCTGTCTCCCCAAAGGGCTAGTGGGTCCTGTCCTCTATCAGAGCATTCCCTATGTGTGTGCTGTATGTCGGTACGTGTGTGTCGACATGTATGAGGAAAATGTTGGTGAGGAGGCGGAGCAAATTGCCTGTAATGGGGATGTCACTCTCTAGGGAGTCGACACCGGAATGGATGGCTTATTTATGGAATTACATGATAATGTCAACACGCTGCAAGCCGGTTGACGACATGAGACGGCCGGCGAACAAATTAGTACCTGTCCAGGCGTCTAAAACACCGTCACGGGCTGTAAAACGCCCATTTACCTCAGTCGGTCGACACAGACCCAGACACGGACACTGATTTCAGTGTCGACGGTGAAGAAACAAACGTATTTTCCTTTAGGGCCACACGTTAAGGGCAATGAAGGAGGTGTTACATATTTCTGATACTACAAGTACCACAAAAAAGGGTATTATGTGGGATGTGAAAAAACTACCTGTAGTTTTTCCTGAATCAGATAAATTAAATGAAGTGTGTGATGATGCGTGGGTTTCCCCCGATAGAAAATTATTGGCGGTATACCCTTTCCCGCCAGAAGTTAGGGCGCGTTGGGAAACACCCCTTAGGGTGGATAAGGCGCTCACATGCTTATCAGAACAAGTGGCGGTACCATCTACAGATAGGGCCGTACTTAAGGAGCCAGCTGATAGGAGGCTGGAAAATATCCTAAAAAGTATACACACACATGCGGGTGTTATACTGCGACCAGCGATCGCCTCAGCCTGGATGTGCAGAGCTGAGGTGGCTTGGTCGGATTCCCTGACTAAAAATATTGATACCCTTGACAGGGACAGTATTTTATTGACTATAGAGCATTTAAAGGATGCATTTCTATATATGCGAGATGCGCAGAGGGATATTTGCACTCTGGCATCAAGAGTAAATGCGATGTCCATATCTGCAAGAAGATGTTTATGGACACGACAGTGGTCAGGTGATGCAGATTCCAAACGGCACAAAGATGTATTGCCGTATAAAGGGGAGGAATTATTTGGGGTCGGTCCATGGGACCTGGTGGCCACGGCAACTGCTGGAAAATCCACCGTTTTTTACCCTAAATCACATCTCTGCAGAAAAAGACACCGTCTTTTCAGCCTCAGTCCTTTCGTCCCTATAAGAGTCATATCTGCCCAGGGATAGAGGAAAGGGAAGAAGACTGCAGCAGGCAGCCCATTCCCAGGAACAGAAGCCCTCCACCGCTTCTACCAAGTTCTCAGCATGACGCTGGGACCGTACAGGACCCCTGGATCCTACAAGTAGTATCCAAGGGGTACAGATTGGAATGTCGAGACGTTTTCCCCTCGCAGGTTCCTGTAGTCTGCTGTACCAATGTCTCCCTCCGACAGGGAGGCAGTATTGAAAACAATTCACAAGCTGTATTCCCAGCAGGTGATAATAAAATTACCCCTCCTACAACAAGGAAAGGGGTATTATTCCACACTATATGGTGGTACTGAAGCCAGAAGGCTAGGTGAGACCTATTCTAAATCTGAAATATTTGAACACTTACAAAGGTTCAAATCCAGATGCAGTCACTCAGAGCAGTGATAGCGAACCGGGAAGAAGGGGACTATATGGTGTCCCGGGACATAAGGGATGCTTACCTCCATGTCCCAAAATTTGCCTTTCTCACCAAGGGTACCTCAGGTTCGTGGTACAGAACTGTCACTATCAGTTTCAGACGATGCCGTTGGATTGTCCAAGGCACCCCGGGTCCTTACCAAGGTAATGACCGAAATGAGGATTCGTCTTCAAAGAAAATGGACGACCTCCTGATAAGAACAAGGTCCAGAGAACAGTTGGAGGTCGGAGTAGCACTATCTCAAGTAGTTCTACGACAGCACGGGTGGATTCTAAATATTCCAAAACCGCAGTTGTTCCGACGACACGTCTGCTGGTCCTAGGGATGATTCTGGACACAGTCCAGAAAAAGGTGTTTCTCCCAGAGGAGAAAGCCAGGGAGTTATCCGAGCTAATCGGGATCCTCCTAAAACCAGGAAAAGTGTCAGTGCATCATTGCACAAGAGTCCTGGTAAAAATGGTGGCTTATTACGAAGCGATTCCATTCGGCAGATTTCACGCAAGAACTCTTCAGTGGGATCTGCTGGACAAATGGTCCGGATCGCATCTTCAGATGCATCAGCGGATAACCCTATATCCAAGGACAAGGGTGTCTCTCCTGTGGTGATTACAGAGTGCTCATCTTCTAGAGGGCCGCAGATTCAGCATTCAGGATTGGATGCTGGTGACCACGGAGGCCAGCCTGAGAGGCTGGGGAGCAGTCACACAGGGAAAAAATTTCCAGGGAGTGTGATCAAGTCTGGAGAATTCTCTCCACATAAATATACTGGAGCTAAGAGCAAATTTATAATGCTCTAAGCTTAGCAAGACCTCTGCTTCAAGGTCAGCCGGTATTGATCCAGTGGGATAACATCACGGCAGTCGCCCACGTAAACAGAAAGGGCGGCACAAGAAGCAGGAGGGCAGTGGCAAAACTGCAAGGATTTTTCGCTGGGCGGAAAATCATGTGATAGCACTGTCAGCAGTGTTCATTCCGGGAGTGGACGACTGGGAAGCAGACTTCCTCAGCAGGCACGACCTCCACCCGGGAGAGTGGGAACTTCATCGGGAAGTTTTCCGCATGATTGTGAACCGTTGGGAAAGACCAAAGGTGGACATGATGGCGTCCCGCCCGAACAAAAAACGGGACAGGTATTGCGCCAGGTCACGAGACCTTCAGGCGATAGCTGTGGACGTCCTGGTAACACCGTGGGTGTAACAGTCGGTGTATGTGTTCCCTCCTCTGCTTCTCATAACCAAGGTATTGAGAATTATAAGACGTAGAGGAGTAAGAACTATACTCGTGGCTCCGGATTGGCCAAGAGGGACTTGGTACCCGGAACTTCAAGAGATGCTCACAGAGGACTTATGGCCTCGGGAGCTAAGAAGGGACTTGCTTCAGCAAGTACCATGTCTGTTCCAAGACTTACCGCGGATGCGTTTGACGGCATGGCGGTTGAACGCCGGATCCTAAGGGAAAAGGCATTTCGGAAGAGGTCATACCTACCCTGGTCAAAGCCAGGAAGGAGGTGACCGCACAACGTTATCACCACATGTGGTGAAAATATGTTGCGTGGGTGAGGCCAGGAAGGCCCCACGAAGAAATTTCAACTAGGTCGATTTCTGCACTTCCTGCAAACAGGAGTGTCTATGAGCCTCAAATTGGGGTCCATTAAGGTTCAAGTTTCGGCCCTGTAGATTTTCTTCCAGAAAGAATTGGCTTCGGTTCCTGAAGTCCAGACGTTTGTCAAGGGAGTATTGCATATACAGCCCCTTTTGTGCCTCCAGTGGCACCGTGGGATCTCAACGTAGTGTTGGGATTCCTCAAATCATATTGGTTTGAACCGCTCAAATCTGTGGATTTGAAATATCTCACATGGAAAGTGACCATGCTGTTGGCCCTGGCCTTGGCCAGGCGATTGTCAGAATTGGCGGCTTTGTCTTACAAAAGCCCATATTTAATTTTCCATTCGGACAGGGCAGAACTGCGGACTTGTCCCCAGTTTCTTCCTAAGGTGGTGTCAGCGTTTCACCTGAAACAACCTATTGTGGTGCCTGCGGCTACTAGGGACTTGGAGGACTCCAAGTTGCTAGACGTTGTCAGGGCCCTGAAAATATATATATATATATATATATATAATTCCAGGACGGCTGGAGTCAGAAAGTCTGACTTGCTGTTTATATTGTATGCACCCAAAAAGCTGGGTGCTCCTGCTTCTAAGCAGACTATTGCTCGTTGGATTTGTAGTACAATTCAGCTTGCACATTCTGTGGCAGGCCTGCCACAGCCAAAATCTGTAAATGCCCATTCCACAAGGAAGGTGGGCTCATCTTGGGCGGCTGCCCGAGGGGTCTCGGCTTTACAACTTTGCCGAGCAGCTACGTGGTCAGGGGGGAACACGTTTGTAAAATTCTACAAATTTGATACCCTGGCTGAGGAGGACCTGGAGTTCTCTCATTCGGTGCTGCAGAGTCATCCGCACTCTCCCGCCCGTTTGGGAGCTTTGGTATAATCCCCATGGTCCTGACGGAGTCCCCAGCATCCACTAGGACGTTAGAGAAAATAAGATTTTACTTACCGATAAATCTATTTCTCGTAGTCCGTAGTGGATGCTGGGCGCCCATCCCAAGTGCGGATTGTCTGCATTACTTGTACATAATTATTGTTACAAAAATCGGGTTGTTATTGTTGTGGGCCATCTTTTCAGAGGCTCCTTCGTTGTTATCATACTGTTAACTGGGTTCAAATCACAGGTTGTACGGTGTGATTGGTGTGGCTGGTATGAGTCTTACCCGGGATTCAAGATCCTTCCTTATTGTGTACGCTCGTCCGGGCACAGTACCTAACTGAGGCTTGGAGGAGGGTCATAGGGGGAGGAGCCAGTACACACCATGTGATCCTAAAAGCTTACTTTTGTGCCCTGTCTCCTGCGGAGCCGCTAATCCCCATGGTCCTGACGGAGTCCCCAGCATCCACTACGGACTACGAGAAATAGATTTATCGGTAAGTAAAATCTTATTTTTAAATTCCTACAGGGTGGTAACTGTATGAAATAAATGTGTATTACCTGAAAAGGGCCGTCTGTCGGAGGGATATGGGATGGCTCTGTTGGTATTGACTTTCCAATATTCTTCCTCAAGCAAGTAAGACATGTCATTGCTCTCTTACCCACATGAGAAGAGAATCCTGGCGCACACCAGTAGGCTCTCACCAGCTTACACATACCCTCTTTGCCCTGATGAGTCAGACCGTGTGCCGCCTCAGCTAAGCTTGGAAGATATGCTCTGGGGGCCACTGGCTTACTGTGTCCACCTGTCCAGAGTCCTGAGGACTCCTGGCCCTACCCCTTTGACCTCCAGACCGTCTTTTCCTGGAGAGAACACAAATTTTGCATTTCAATTGTGTTTAACTGTTGTGTATTATCAGTTGTGTGGAGTAAACCATCTGTGGAAAGTAAAAAGAGAGGGGAAATAATAAAAAGAAAATTTGTCGGATTTGCGTTCACCATCAGGCTGTCACACCATCATGTATATCGGTATCTATGCACAGTCTCCCTTCACCAGTATTCCCATTCTCCACCCTTTGTGCATGACCAGGCACACTGATACTGGTGTCCCTATGCTGGTGAGATACTGGATTTGGGCAGAGCTCTGAAAGACCGAGTAGGCATGTGGCGTTTGAACTATAATCCTGTCAGTGAACGTAAGAAATGAAGGGGGAGCTTTTGAAAACCAATCACATAGAGTTTAGTAACACGTAAGCTTGTAAAGGCAAAGAAGATTTTACAAAGTTTGACATCTGGATTGGGCACTACGGGGAATGATTCCATAATCTGTCTGTTCCCCTTAAAAAAAATTCTATGTGTGTTATATCTCTACTGGGACTATCCCAGCCATCAATCCAGTGTCCTGTCCATTCTAAGTTCATAGGGAACCCGGTATATTTGAGATAATTTCCTCTACCTGTGATGGACATGCATCTAAAACAGTGAAATGCAACATTAGTCTTCGTGGGTATCTAACATATTTTGTGCTTCCTGGGTGGGAGCACTCAATATGTTTACCATCTCTAACAAAACTCCTGTTAAGTTACTTAGAGGTCACTTCTGCTAGAGAGAGAAGCAGAAGTTTAGAGGCCTCCTAACGCCAGTAAGTTCTGTCAAAAGGGTAAAGTTGCATTTATTCTGTTCTTCCCATTGACCGAATCTGTGTTTTTCTATACTGTATCAAGGGACTATATATCCCTTGATCCCGTCTATGTAGACGGGATCAAGGGACTATATGTCCCTTGATCCCGTCTATGTGTTTAATAACGTGGCTTGTTTTCTCTGTCTAGGGGTCTATATTGGCTATGTGTTCTACTATACCTACAATCTCTGGCAAAATGCCCTTCCTTCCTACAAATGTAGCATGTTCTCGGTCTTTTCCAAACAGCAGGGGTCTGGGGTTAGGGCTGATGAGACTTTGTTGTAAGAGCCTGTATACTTTCAATCCTCAGCCTCTCCTCCTGTTGTTTTCTACGCCTAACAATATTCTTGTGGTGTACAATTGCGCACTCTCTAAGGCAAGCTACTGTGACCCCTCTCCAATTAGGCAAAGATGTTTGTACTCTGTCCCTTACTGTCTTATCGAGTCCATCCATTAGCACAGAGATAGCCACCTCCCTGTAATTCGTCTCGTTCCCTGTATCTGATACCCCAATGTATCTATCCATTATTTGCAGGGCCCGATGGAAATATTCAGATGTCATTTCATTTTCCCTCTGCTTTATGGAGAAAATTCTTCTCCACTTAACAGTTGTGGGGAAATACAACTCTAGTTGCCTGTTAATTTGCTCTAAGTTCTCCTGATTGTGTTTGTCAGTCATAAGACTATCCGACTCTAATCTACAATCAGTGATAAATTTTTGGGTGTCAATATTAGGGGGTAGGCACGCTTTCAAAAATATCCGCCAATGTTGGTTTGTCGGTGCATACGCATTACCTAGATCTCTGATAAATTTCTGACATTTCGCTAAATGCTTCCGAGGGCTGGGGAATTCTGAAATGATTGATCGCAGCTCATCTCTGGGCCACGGGCAATACATTGCATTATTCCTGGTGAGGACTACTCCCTGGCTATCGGTTCCCCCATTGGGAGTTACTATTTCCAAGACAGGGTGTAATCCTACCGTTCTGTTCCTAATCTGTTTACTGTGTGGTGTTGTTGTCTCTGTGTAATGAACTGTCTCATACTTACCGGTAGCTGTGACCTCACCAGTTCTTTCATTGGGGAATATTGTTACTGCACTACCTGGTTGGACAGGCCCCACCTGATTGTCCTGCAAAGTGACTGCTTGGAGGAGAGCTGCGGTTTGGCTGGATCCTTCATCTTCCTGTGACCTATAACCTGGAAAAGACTTCAAAACAGGATACATCTTGCAAAAATTAGGGTTAATACATTGTTTTTGCATACTGCTATCGTTTACGGATATACCATTGACTGTAGCCATCTCTTCCCCTTCGACCTGTGTCGACACTGGTGTGTTTGTGTTCTCTTTCCCGCTAGGTTCTGAACCTGTTTTGCAAATCTGTTCTCTTTGCATATCCCCCTCCTGTTGCCATAATTTTAAACAATCATTATGTCTAATCCTTTGTTATCTGGATTTTAGAAGACATATTTTACTGCTTACATTCTGCAGTACCTCTGGTTCAAAGCTGCCCACCTTAGGGAATGGTTCCCTATCTTTGTCAGTCACACGTTCCCATTCAGACAAAAAGTCTTCAATACTTTTTTCTTTAAACTCCGCTGACCCCATGGGCCGCCGCTCTACAACCTGAACCCTGGTTAAACGTCCCTTACTTGAGCAACTGGCTCCCATAATTCTGGGCCTTTTCCCACAAACACCAAAATACTCAATATAAGGTAACGGTGAAAGTTCTCCAAGCGCTCTTCACCCGCTCACCGCCCACGTTGGCCAGTACTACCATACACTGTCGATAGCGAAGGCAATGTACCCAACTTAGGGCCCTATGTGACCTATATTTACTGGAAGTTTTTAGGAATAACTTACCCTTTCCAGTAAAGTATCGGCCGTTGGAGACTTTCCTGAGAGAGACCAGCGAAAACTCCCTATGCACTTTATTATACACAAATCACGCTTGCGTATGCTCTGTACAGCGCTGATGATACCGCGATTTTACGCAAAAGCTCGTAAAAAGGATATCACGTTGCACTATATATCGCACAAACAAACGCACGGTCCAATCGCACAGCGTATAGGTACTTGTTACTTATCTGCCCTACGACCACTGGAATCGATTTTCAGGCTGCGAAACCTCAGCCGGAGTGTATAAAAAAAAACTATATGGGTCACACAGTTCATAATTCACAATTCCCTACCACGCTCCTGTGTAAGTCTCCTCACGACTTACGTATTAAACCTTATACTAATGTGAGTCAGCCGCCTCACGCCACCAAGTCTACACTCACTTGATGTACCACACAACGAGATTCCAAATTCCGGGGTTCAAATTTCCACTCGCTCCTACGTTCGTTCACTCAATTACACTTTGTTTTTTCTGTACAGAAAATTATCATTCATTCAGACAAGCAGCTTTACTCCCAGAGGCAATACAGTAAACAAGAGTTTTATACTAAACTTTGGAAACTGGGCAATTTTGTGCTATTGTAGCGTGGCTACTGTCCCACCTTTAAACTAAACGAACTATCATGTGGTTTTATTATGCGCACACAACGCTACGCAAGCTTACGTAATTATGCAACCGTGCTTACCTCTATGCCTTGCGCTACGTGCACGTTTTTTTTGTACGCTGTCCTCACGTTCCGTACCATGTATACCAATGTGCGTATGCAATAAAACAGATCACACAACTTCTTCAAATGTGAGCAAGAGTGCCAGAGTCTACAGCGCTCAGTGCGCTAGCAGCGGCGCAACGGCTATGGGAGAGGAGGGGGCCCACACACAGAGTCTGCACATGGGTCCCCTCCTCTCTAGAGACGCCCCTGAGAACAAGGGTGTATTGTTAATGTCCATAGATAACTATAAATATATTTTGGTATTAATTGTACTGTTATCAAGGTCCAATGATGGTTTTAAAGGTGGTGCACATTCAGAGTTGTTATTTAGTTCCAGTTTAGCTATGTGGCCACATGCGGATGAACAATACTTTACAAGTTGCTGCCCAGGATGAGCTTACGTTACTTCAGAGCCAATCATTTATTTACAAAGTTCCTCTTTCATTCTTGCTTTGCTATTAAAAGTGAAGATATCCTTGAAAGCTGCAGTTTAAATGCTTTGGTATTCTGAAAACTGCTGTAATGGTTATAAGCACTACTTTAATGGTACTTTGAGTATTCCTTTCAGTGATGCTGCTACTTAAGTCCATAGTTAAACTACTAAATACTGTATATTGCTATAAGCTTGGAGAATAGAAAATATTTTGCTATTAGTCTTGACACATCAGCTCAATTTCTTCCTGAAGTAACTGTCTTACTGTGCAAATGTCTGGCTCCTTACATGACTAACTTGGACAGGGAAGCTAATATACAGCTCCTCCCCTTCTTACTAGTGTTTCACAGTTTATGCTCTCAGAGTTGTGTAGGGACTAGTGTAAATGAGTAGCATAATAGCTGAGCAGAGCTGTGTAAGTGATGCTGGATATTCTCGCTCACCCACCTCACAGCTGCTCTCTTTCACTCAGGTGCCTGGACAGCTTCCACTGTACTCTGCATCTCTGGCTGTAACTAACTGGATCTTATTACACTGCTCAAGGGTCTGCTCCACTAGCTACGAGGAGCTCACCATCTGTCAGATGGCTGCTTCCCCGGGCCTAGCTTGATGGGCTGTCAGTCACCGGGAAGGTGAGCTTGGGGCTGTCTCTCCTCAGTGACAGCAACGCGGGACTCCACCTCCTGCAGCCTCCTGTACTCGGTCCCGCTGCCTGCACACCAGACCTCTCTCAGTTAACAGCATGGCTCCCGCTTCCAGATTGTTATTTCAACTTCAAATGGTCTGTCAGACCTCTTATTTATAACCTCTGGCCAACCTGCCGGATCTATCTTGTCCGCAGCGTGAGTAAGTTCAAATTCTTCCTCTCCCCAACTGTCATGTGGGGTGTCCTCATGCTGTCTGAGTCACATCATTGACCAGTTAACCCTGTCACTGCTGTGAGGGCTGCAGGGTTGGACTGGCCCACAGGGGTACCATGGAAACCACCGGTAGGCCCCACTGCCTGAGGGCCACTCCTTCCTCTAGGGATCAGGTTCCAGACTATGCACTTGTATTATACATGGTAGATATGTTGCATTACACTGCACTAAACTATTGTGTATTTCAAGCCTCTGTGGAGGCTGGCCACACCCCCTTTGTAGGCTGGCCCACCCCTAAGTATGGGCTCCTATAACTACATTCCCCCGGTGGGCCCTTCATGTCCCAGTCCGACACTGGAGGGCTGTGATTCCAAGCTCTGCCAACAAAGAGGGATGTTTAGGTGATGGCACAGTATAAGTCAATATACATTTTATATACAGTAGGACCCAGCATATATAGGTACACCCAGGGTATGGGGTACCACATGTTGGCTGTCGTTCTTCTGGCGCCAGTGTCCCAAGTGGTGTCGGGAATCCAGCATCAGTAACATGACCGCTGGCATCCCGATAGTTGTACTGTCTTACAGAGCATTTTTCTTATTTTACTCAGACACAAAACAGAATGTGACTGATTATCACTATAAATGTTTAAAATATTGTGTGTAAGTGTTTGTACACACTGGGGGACCTCCCCTAGTTAGCAAACAGTGCAATATCGCTGATTGATAATTAGGGGAGATTGCCAGTGCATACACACTGGACGATATCAATGAACGATATAGTTCAGTGACGTCATCCCCCGCACTCCCCAAACATGCAGTTCAAGTATATAGTTAACGTTGAGCTGCATGTTTGGTAGGTAATGTCTGAACGAGAATGACCCATGGGAGCGCA
Organism: Pseudophryne corroboree; assembly: GCF_028390025.1. Taxonomy (NCBI): domain Eukaryota; kingdom Metazoa; phylum Chordata; class Amphibia; order Anura; family Myobatrachidae; genus Pseudophryne; species Pseudophryne corroboree. The sequence goes on from NC_086447.1 coordinate 213,439,544, forward strand.
CATTGTTCATCGTTCTTCCATACACACTGAACAGCAGGGATGTGCGGTGAGCTAAATGGCTCAGGAGGCACTGGCTAACCCCAAAGCCAGATTTCTATGTTTTGATCAGAGATGTGCTGAAAAGATAAGCAGATAAAGCACTGCCTCACCTGCCATAGACTTTTTACTCCAGAGTTTGGGCTATAAAAATGATTAGAATAATGCAAAGAAGATATTTCAAACAAATTATTAGTATTTTTCATATAATTTATTCAATCAAAACTCTGGTTTAAACGTAAGTATGAGAGGAAAGGCTCTGCCTCACCTGCCTCACCCCACCGCACTTCACTGCTGGACAGTATGAACTATACATATTTTAAAAAAAGATTGTTATTGTTCATATCTTCTAGTGCAGTGGTTTTCAAACTCGGTCCTCAGGACTACACAAGGTTCACGTTTTCCATGTCACTCAGCAGGTGCACTGTGTATCACCAACTGTCACATTTTAAAAATCTACAGGTGACCTTCAAAACATGGACCGTGTGGGGTCCTGAGGACCGAGTTTGAGAACCTGTGTTCTAGTGTATCGCCCAGTGTGTACGAGGCTTGTATCTATCTGATATAAGTCTGACTTAGCCTGGTGCATATGCTACTGGGGCAGAGCTGCTCGCATCTTGTGATTCGTCCAACCTGACATAAGCATGCTGATGTATTCATTTCTGTGAGTGCATTTTACCAAAATACAGTATGTACAAACGAAATGCTCATTTATCAAGCCTTGGAGAGTGATCAATAGCACGGAGATAAAGTACCAGCCAATCACTTCCTAACTGCCATGTTACAGGCTGGGTTTGAAAAATGACAGCTAGGAGCTGATTGGTTGGTACTTTATCCCCATGCTATTTATCACTCTCCAAGGCTTGATAAATCTGGGCATACGCATCAGTCCCTAAGTGAGGATTTTGGGAGAAATATACACTGTTTCTATATCGTTCCACTTGTATCCCTCCACCCAATGCGACCCACTGTATGAATGGAACACCTGTAGGTCTCACACAGAACACCTGGGACATCTCAGCAATTCTCACATTAGGCATCACATGTGTTTTGCTCACCGGTTGATGTAATCACTGCTGAAAGTGACTCATAGTCTTCCCAAAGTTTAACCTCATGGACATGATAGATTTTCACAGGCTTTCACTTACACATTGGGAAAACTATTTGGCACTCAGAGGCTCATCATTTTTTTCACATCATCATGTTTTCCAGGCCAACACAACCTTTAAACAATTGCTACTCAGCCCTGAGCCAGTTAGTTATAGGTGTGTGTGTGTGTGTGTGTGTGTGTGGGGGGGGGGGTTAGGGGTTTAGACCATGTGCACATCACTAGTAGTTTGAGATTTCACCCTCTAAATCACTGAGTATTACATTTGGCGATTTACAGGGCAAAATCAACACAAATTCGATGCTATTAGAAGTTGCCACAAATTTTGTTTGCTATAAAATCCATTCTGTCAGGTTGGAAGCTTTTCCAAGAGGGACGAGGTGTTTGAGTTCCGTTTTCTGCACGTATTTGTCCATATCTGTTTACAGCACAATATTATATTGTAAGCTATTTCCATCGCTACTGTACCTTTGGACACAACAGCAATGAGAAATATGCTAATGCTGCCGGCATCACAGATCCAAGTGCTGCATCTGAAGACGCAGCATTGGCTGATCATCGCTTACTCAAAAAGGCTGCTCGAACTCTGCAGCCAAGGCCAGTAAGTCTGCTTTGGAAGACACAGACACTGGCTTTGGATTGCACAGAAAATGGGGTCCACCCCCCCCTTTTTTTCTGAGACAGCTACCCTACCCACCCCTAAAGAGTCACAGCCTGTTAATTAAGGTGCAGTTTTACCGACACTAACACCGGAACAGTAGCTGCATTGTAGCACATGCAGACTGCAACTCCAGAGCATGCACACTCATAGGTGTGCACAGGAGCCGACACGGTTATGCCGCTCTGGCACCTTTCCCCTCTGCCGGTTAACGGACTACCTCCTCTATCCCTTGCTCTGGGACATAGATTGCTCACCTGGGGGGTTATGGTATAATAGGTCGACAGTCAAACCGACACAGAAATGGTCAACATGAGATTTTCTTTCGTGTCAAATTTTACATTCCTGCATGTGGAACCCCAATTAGTGTACAGCGGCCCCTCGCATGACTTTCTTAGCTCACCATTCTTCGCGAAAGGTACCTTGCTCTGCTACCGCTGCGCTCGGCACAGGTTACCGTTCCCAATTGTAGTCCACATGGATGGTAAAGTATAAGAAGGCTGAATTTTTTTTTTTAAATGGAAAAAAAAAACAAACAAACCTCATATCGACCATATGATGAGTCGACTATTGTCATGTTGACCATTTAAACCTGTTGACCTTTTGACCATATCGATCATATGCATGATGACCATTTGGTATCAACCCATTGACTCTCAACCTTTTGACTGTCAACCTATCATCTTGATACTCTTTGGGGGGCTGGGGCAGTAGTCCATAATGCAGTGGAGGAGGGACGTTCCTGTACCCCCGGTATGGCTCTTGTGCACGCCTATGTGCACACTCCAACCGTTGGCGTACAACTCTGACTCAGGCCAAATAATTTCTGTGCTACAGAGGACAGAAACACACTGTAGCTGACATAAAATGTGACATAGTAAAGTTTTAAAACAATACAGTTTTTTTTAACCTTCAACACAACCGCCTTCATTGCTGACATTTTTCATAGCACACAGTTCAGCTTTACTACTACTGTCAATATTTTCAATAATGGAAAGGTTCTGAAAAGAAAAGAATATTTAATAGATTTGAAGATTCACCATGTATTGTACATGTCACTTATAGGGTGCATCTACCGGGTTGGGTATGGGATCCCGGCGGTCGGAATCCCAATGGTCAAAATACCGACGACAGAATCCCAACCATCAGAATGTCGGCAGAATGAAGCCCCTTAGGGCTCGCTTCCTCGCTTCGCACACCACAGGTTCTATTCCCACTCAATGGGTGTCGTGGACACCCAGGAGTGGGAATAGCTTTGGTGGCGCTGCCGCCATTCTGGCAGTCGGGATTCCGGCGTCAGGATTCCAACTACTTCCCCATCTACCATCTGTGCACACAAGGTTATTAATGGTTAAAGTTGTAAAAGGATTTTATAAGCACTTTCATTAAATCAATCAGGGTGGACAAAAAATGAGTTTTCATTAAAATGTTTCTTATACCAACATAGAGCTTCCCAAACTGGTTTTCTGTCAGATACTACTGAGGCTTTTACTGTGATCTAATTTATAATAGACAGCATGTGTAATATCATTACACATATGTTTGAAAATAGCAACATAACTTACGCAATGACAAATACAAAAGTCTTCTGACTAAGTATCTCTTTAACAAGACACATGCATTTCATTTGGAAACGATAAAAGCCTATGGCGCCTGACACAGGTATGTGACTTATCGTGTACAGTAAAATCCCATGACTGATTAACCACACGCTACATGTGGCATTTGATATGAAAGTATTCCTGCACAAGTGTTTTATTAGTGAGTGCTGACAGCAGAGTCATCACATTCCAATAGGCAGGTAAATAGGACAATAGCCATTATCTGTTATCCTTTTGTAGGACTTGTTTCTGTAGTGTCCTAATTACAATGGAATGGAGGAGCCTCCCTCTTTTTATTCCTAGACTCACCACAATTATGGGGCAGATTGAAGAGAGTGGTTTATCCTCTGTGCAATAATACAGGTTCCTATAAAATGATATATCTGCATACCCTATAATTGTACAATCATTGAATAACCACAGGAATCCTTCAAGTAGAGACAGCAGTAATGCCTTGATGCTGGTGTCTATCTCCATGTGTTATTCTAAGACTGAAGCCCAGGATAGGATATGCAGTGTTATGTTTACTGTTATAGATGTCCTTTTACTATTTTATAAGCTATACATTAACTATTCATTTAGAATTAACAAAGCCGTTGTTTTGCATTTTCCATTTAATATCAAGGCCATTATAAATGAAACATAGGGGTATATTTACTAAGATTTTGTAATTTCCGAAAATAGGTCAAAGTTCAATCACGAATGACATCGACAGTGTAAAACTGCAACTTTTTGAATTGATTACGATGGATTTACTAAGCTGTCGTATTCGTATTTTTCTTTGCTTCCGATGTCGATGTAATTCGTTTTTTTTTACCTATTTTTACGGCAGTGATTAGCAAAACACTGCCGTTTTTTTTTTTACAATCAATCTCGGCCGGATCTGTGTGATCCGTGCTGGGGTTCTTATTTTTTTTTTTTTTTAATTAAACAATGTAAAATCCCCAAAAAAAATGCGTGGGGTCCCCCCTCCTAAGCATAACCAGCCTCGGGCTCTTTGAGCCGATCCTGGTTGCAGAAATATGGGGAAAAAATTGACAGGGGTTCCCCCATATTTAAGCAACCAGCATCGGGCTCTGCGCCTGGTCCTGGTCCCAAAAATACGGGGGACAAAAAGAGTAGGGGTCCCCCGTATTTTTAAAACCAGCACCGGGCTCCACTAGCTGGACAGATAATGCCACAGCCGGGGGTCACTTTTATACAGCGCCCTGCGGCCGTGGCATCAAAAATCCAACTAGTCACCCCTGGCCGGGGTACCCTGGGGGAGTGGGGACCCCTTCAATCAAGGGGTCCCCCCCCCCCCAGCCACCCAAGGGCCAGGGGTGAAGCCCGAGGCTGTCCCCCCCCATCCAATGGGCTGCGGATGGGAGGGCTGATAGCCTTTGTTGTAAAATAAAAGATATTGTTTTTAGTAGCAGTACTACAAGTCCCAGCAAGCCTCCCCCGCATGCTGGTACTTGGAGAACCACAAGTACCAGCATGCGGCAGAAAAACGGGCCCGCTGGTACCTGTAGTACTACCACTAAAAAAATACCCAAAAAAAGACAAGACACACACACCGTGAAAGTATAATTTTATTACATACATACACACATACATACATACTTACCTATGGCCCCACGCAGGTCGGTCCTCTTGTCCAGTAGAATCCAAGGGGTACCTGTTGAATAAATTATACTCACGAGATCCAGGGGTCCAGGCTCCTCGGCAAATCCAGGGTTAATCCACGTACTTGTTAAAAATAAAAAAACGGTGTCCCGACCACGAACTGAAAGGGGCCCCATGTTTGCACATGGGTCACCTTCCCACGAATGCCAGAAACCCACTTTGACTTCTGTCTAAGTGGGTTTCTTCAGCCAATCAGGGAGTGCCACGTTGTAGCACTCTCCTGATCAGCTGTGTGCTCCTGTCCTCACTGACAGGCAGCACACGGCAGTGTTACAATGTAGCGCCTATGCGCTCCATTGTAACCAATGCTGGGAACTTTCTGCCCTGCGGTTGACCTAAAGTGACGTCACCGCTGAGCAGAAAGTTCCCAGCATTGGTTACAATGTAGCGCATAGGCGCTACATTGTAACACTGCCGTGTGCCGCCTGTGAGACAGTACAGGAGCACACAGCCGATCAGGAGAGTGCTACAACGTGGCACTCCCTGATTGGCTGAAGAAACCCACTTAGACAGAAGTCAAAGTGGGTTTCTGGCATTCGTGGGAAGGTGACCCATGTGCAAACATGGGTCCCCTTTCAGTTCGTGGTCGGGACACCGTTTTTTTTTATTTATTCAAGTACGTGGATTAACCCTGGATTTGCCGAGGAGCCTGGACCCCTGGATCTGGTGAGTAGAATTTCTTCAACAGGTACCCTTGGATTCTACTGGAGAAGAGGACCGACCTGCGTGAGAACATAAGGTAAGTATGTATGTATGTGTGTATGTATGTAATAAAATTATACTTTCACGGTGTGTGTGTCTTGTGTTTTTTTGGGTATTTTTTTAGTGGTAGTACTACAGGTACCAGCGGGCCCGTTTTTCCGCCGCATGCTGGTACTTGTGGTTCTCCAAGTACCAGCATGCGGGGGAGGCTTGCTGGGACTTGTAGTACTGCTACTAAAAACAATATATTTTCATTATCACAAATGGCTATCAGCCTCCCCATCCGCAGCCCATTGGATGGGGGGGGACAGCCTCGGGCTTCACCCCTGGCCCTTGGGTGGCTGGGGGGGGGGGGACCCCTTGATTGAAGGGGTTCCCACTCCCCCAGGGTACCCCGGCCAGGGGTGACTAGTTGGATTTTTGATGCCACGGCCGCAGGGCGCTGTATAAAAGTGACCCCCGGCTGTGGCATTATCTGTCCAGCTAGTGGAGCCCGGTGCTGGTTTTAAAAATACGGGGGACCCCTACTCTTTTTGTCCCCCGTATTTTTGGGACCAGGACCAGGCGCAGAGCCCGATGCTGGTTGCTTAAATATGGGGGAACCCCTGTCATTTTTTTCCCCATATTTCTGCAACCAGGATCGGCTCAAAGAGCCCGAGGCTGGTTATGCTTAGGAGGGGGGACCCCACGCAATTTTTTTGGCAAAAATAAGCACTTTCCCACCCCTTCCCACTGATATACATGCACGGATCTCATGGATCCCTGCATGCATCTCAAATCACGGAAAAAAAAAGCAGGTCTGTTTTTTTTTAGGACTTTTTTACGAGTTGTAATTTTTCACGGCAGTGTTTTGTGTTTTTTTGCTTTGCACTTCTTAGTAAATGACCGAGATTCATATCTAAACAGGCGTAATTTGACCGATGGTGTATTCATTCGTAATTTTTTACCTGAACTAGCAAAAAATTACGAATGCCCTCATCACTGCCGTGATTAGTGTTTAGTAAATGACCGAGATTAACCGAGATGACACTTTGAAGAAAAAACGGCATCTCGGTCAAAATCGGGAGCTTAGTAAATATACCCCATACTGTGGAAAAATGCAGCCTGACAGTTACCTGTGTGTCCTATGATGTTCTATGCTGTATTGAGACGTCTGTTTGTATAATAAAGGCTTTAAAAATTAACTTACTTATGTGAATTCTTTAAATATTGCAGAAAATGCACTCGTATGATCAAGAATTATATGAATGTATTTCATCTAGATTAAATGATGACATGTATGATTTCCTCATCCTTTCATTTATGCCTCTTCCTCGTGTGAGAGTAGCTTTCCTGCCAACTCTCACTCGTCAGTTCTCAATAGCCAGCTCACTAATTACCCCATAACTACAAAAGGAAATCTAGTAGAGCTGAAAATAAACAGCCAAAAAGTTCTATATTTATTAAAACAAAAAAAGTGTGCCCTGGGGCATCATGGGAGGCCAGCCACCGCTAGTGCTGAGTTTCTCCTGATACATGGGTGTCCCAGATCCAGGAGTTCTTTACACTTACCGGATTACTAATAGTCAATCATATTCTCTCTACTATATATTTAATTATAATTTCCTTGGAATTGTACTTTTTTTTCAAGTATATTTTTTAACGACTTTGTAGCTTAATACAAAAATACATTCAAATGTTATGTTATCTGAGTAACATTGAAGGGCAAATCAGTACAATACCACACAGACACTGTTGACAAACAATTAGTATACATTGGATAAAATAAAATATCCCAGTCAAGAATACAAAAAAACATAAGATACAGGATAGAGGATGTTGTTAAATACCATGTAGTTGTCGAAAAACATTTGGTAAATAACTGTTTAGTCTGGGAGAGGAGAATTGAAATGTAACTTTCCCAAAGTTCAAATAATTTTGCTACTCTGGATTCTTTATCAAAAGATGCCTCAATTCAATCCATTCTAAATATAAATAAATAAAAATTGTTTTCCTTGAATAAAGAAAATTGAGGTGTTTCTGGTTGATACCATACTTGTAGAATGATATTTTTGGAGGCTAAACTCAAGATTAATAATAGTTTGCAGCAACCATGGGACACTGGACCTTGAGGCATAATACCTAGAATAGCCCATTCAGGGGTAAATGGTATGTAATTGACCAGGTTATCTACAGAGTATTTGTATACTCTAAGCCAAAAGGGCCTAACTCTTGGACATGACCACACTAAAAGACTCAGTCACATGACAGAGCACAGCCTACACCACATCTCCTCATCAAAGGATAGTTTAATTTTATGTTAGCCCAGATACTATAACAATGTTTGGCTCCCTAGTTTTCCTTGTGCGTGGAATTATCTACCTAGTTCCTTTTGCCTGTTATACAGTTCCCTTGGTCATCCTGGTACTTCTTCTTCTTCAGTCCATCCGTTAGATGTAATTTTGGTGCCTCGTGCCTCACTTTCAGTTTCATCCTAGGTGCATCATGATTCTTTTCCTGTCAGTTATAGCTGGGGCTCACATGTGGGTCCGCAACCTGCATGTTGCCAACAGTGAACCTCACACCTCCTATCTGGGCTCCCTGGTGAATACCTGTGCCACATTAGACTCCATGCCTCCATAGTGAGTAGTGCCAAAGTAGACTTGCCAGTTTCATTACATCCTTGTGAGTTCCTGATCATAATACAAATAGATGGATGCATCCCATACAATATGTACAGAGGAATGAGACATTGAGGGACTGTGCAGGGTTGAAATAAAATGTCTCCCTTTCCCTGCAACCCCTCCCTTTATAGACATATTTTTCCTTCCCACACCTCAGTTTAGTCATTCTTCTAATGTGGACGGCAGAAAAATGAGCAGAATGAGGTCTCTAGAGTTCAGCAGAGACTATTTAACTTGTTCCAGATGCCTAAGCATAAAACAGTAGAAGGTGCTGTGTGGGTGAAAGGCATTATGGGTATTCACATGCCAACGTCCACCTATTGACTGCAAGACCACCGTGTCTTTCAATTTGCTTTTTCATTATGAAGGATGGATATTAAATCAATCAGAGATGCAAAGGCAATCTGGTTAGTTTGTATGTGTGAGCAGGTACAACTAGTGATGTGCACCGGACATTTTTCGGGTTTTGTGTTTTGGTTTTGGATTCGGTTCCGCGGCCGTGTTTTGGATTCGGACGCGTTTTGGCAAAACCTCCCTGAAATTTTTTTGTCAGATTCGGGTGTGTTTTGGATTCGGGTGTTTTTTTACAAAAACCTCTCAAAAACAGCTTAAATCATAGAATTTTGGGGTAATTTTGATCCCATAGTATTATTAACCTCAATAACCATAATTTCCACTCATTTCCAGTCTATTCTGAACACCTCACACCTCACAATATTATTTTTACTCCTAAAATTTGCACCGAGGTCGCTGGATGACTAAGCTAAGCGACCCAAGTGGCCAACACAAACACCTGGCCCATCTAGGAGTGGCACTGCAGTGTCAGACAGGATGGCAGATTAAAAAAATTGTCCACAAACAGCACATGATGCAAAGAAAAAAAGAAGCGCAATGAGGTAGCTGTGTGACTAAGCTAAGCGACCCAAGTGGCCGACACAAACACCTGGCCCATCTAGGAGTGGCACTGCAGTGTCAGACCGGATGGCACTTCAATAAATAGTCCCCAAACAGCACATGATGCAAAGAAAATTGAAAGAAAAAAGAGGTGCAAGATGGAATTGTCCTTGGGCCCTCCCACCCACCCTTATGTTGTATAAACAGGACATGCACACTTTAACAAACCCATCATTTCAGCCACAGGGTCTGCCAAACGACTGTGACTGAAATGACTGGTTGGTTTGGGCCCCCACCAAAAAAGAAGCAATCAATCTCTCCTTGCACAAACTGGCTCTACAGAGGCAAGATGTCCACTTCCTCCTCATCGTCCGATTCCTCACCCCTTTCACTGTGTACATCCCCCTCCTCACAGATTATTAATTCGTCCCCACTGGAATCCACCTTCTCAGGTCCCCGTGTACTTTCTGGAGGCAATTGCTGCTGGTGAATGTCTCCACGGAGGAATTGATTATAATTCATTTTAATGAACATCATCTTCTCCACATTTTCTGGAAGTAACCTCGTACGCCGATTGCTGACAAGGTGAGCGGCTGCACTAAACACTCTTTCGGAGTACACACTGGAGGGGGGGCAACTTAGGTAAAATAAAGCCAGTTTCTGCAAGGGCCTCCAAATTGCCTCTTTTTCTTGCCAGTATACATACGGACTGTCTGACCTGCCTACTTGGATGCGGTCAACCATATAATCCTCCACCATTCTTTCAATGGTGACAGAATCATATGCAGTGACAGTAGACAACATGTCAGTAATCGTTGGCAGGTCCTTCAGTCCGGACCAGATGTCAGCACTCGCTCCAGACTGCCCTGCATCACCGCCAGCGGGTGGGCTCGGAATTCTTAGCCTTTTCCTCGCACCCTCAGTTGCGGGAGAATGTGAAGGAGGAGCTGTTGACGGGTCACGTTCCGCTTGACTTGACAATTTTCTCACCAGCAGGTCTTTGAACCTCTGCAGACTTGTGTCTGCCGGAAATAGAGATACAACGTAGGTTTTAAATCTAGGATCGAGCACGGTGGCCAAAATGTAGTGCTCTGATTTCAACAGATTGACCACCCGTGAATCCTGGTTAAGCGAATTAAGGGCTCCATCCACAAGTCCCACATGCCTAGCGGAATCACTCTGTTTTAGCTCCTCCTTCAATGTCTCCAGCTTCTTCTGCAAAAGCCTGATGAGGGGAATGACCTGACTCAGGCTGGCAGTGTCTGAACTGACTTCACGTGTGGCAAGTTCAAAGGGTTGCAGAACCTTGCACAGCGTTGAAATCATTCTCCACTGCGCTTGAGTCAGGTGCATTCCCCCTCCTTTGCCTATATCGTAGGCAGATGTATAGGCTTGAATGGCCTTTTGCTGCTCCTCCATCCTCTGAAGCATATAGAGGGTTGAATTCCACCTCGTTACCATCTCTTGCTTCAGATGATGGCAGGGCAGGTTCAGGAATGTTTGCTGGTGCTCCAGTCTTCGGCACGCGGTGGCTGAATGCTGAAAGTGGCTCGCAATTCTTCGGGCCACCGACAGCATCTCTTGCATGCCCCTGTCATTTTTTAAATAATTATGCACCACCAAATTCAATGTATGTGCAAAACATGGGACGTGCTGGAATTTGCCCACATGTAATGCACGCACAATATTGGTGGCGTTGTCTGTCACAAATACCCAGGAGAGTCCAATTGGGGTAAGCCATTCTGCGATGATGTTCCTCAGTTTCCGTAAGAGGTTGTCAGCTGTGTGCCTCTTATGGAAAGCGTTGATACAAAGCGTAGCCTGCCTAGGAACGAGTTGGCGTTTGCGAGATGCTGCTACTGGTGCCGCCGCTGCTGTTCTTGCTGCGGGAGGCAATACATCTACCCAGTGGGCTGTCACAGTCATATAGTCCTGAGTCTGCCCTGCTCCACTTGTACACATGTCCGTGGTTAAGTGGACATTGGGTACAACTGCATTTTTTAGGACACTGGTGAGTCTTTTTCTGAGGTCTGTGTACATTTTCGGTATCGCCTGCCTAGAGAAGTGGAACCTAGATGGTATTTGGTACCGGGGACACAGTACCTCAATCAAGTGTCTAGTTGCCTGTGAATTAACGGTGGATACCGGACACACGTTTCTCACCGCCCAGGCTGCCAAGGCCTGAGTTATCCGCTTTGCAGCAGGATGACTGCTGTGATATTTCATCTTCCTCGCAAAGGACTGTTGGACAGTCAATTGCTTACTGGAAGTAGTACAAGTGTTCTTCCGACTTCCCCTCTGGGATGACGATCGACTCCCAGCAGCAACAACAGCAGCGCCAACTGCAGTAGGCGTTACACTCAAGGATGCATCGGAGGAATCCCAGGCAGGAGAGGACTCGTCAGACTTGACAGTGACATGGCCTGCAGGACTATTGGTTTTCCTGTCTAAGGAGGAAATTGACACTGAGGGAGTTGGTGGTGTGGTTTGCAGGAGGTTGGTTACAAGAGGAAGGGATTTAGTGGTCAGTGGACTGCTTCCGCTGTCATCCAAAGTTTTTGAACTTGTCACTGACTTCTGATGAATGCGGTCCAGGTGACGTATAAGGGAGGATGTTCCTAGGTGGTTAACATCCTTACCCATACTTATTACAGCTTGACAAAGGCAACACACGGCTTGACACCAGTTGTCCGCATTTCTGTGTAAATAATTCCACACCGAAGAGGTGATTTTTTTTTTTGTATTTTGACCAGGCATGTCAATGGCCATATTCGTCCCACGGACAACAGGTGTCTCCCCGGGTGCCTGACTTAAACAAACCACCTCACCATCAGAATCCTCCTTGTCAATTTCCTCCCCAGCGCCAGCAACACCCATATCCTCATCCTGGTGTACTTCAACAGTGACATCTTCAATTTGACTATCAGGAACTCGACTGCGGGTGCTCCTTCCAGCAATTGCAGGGGGCGTGCAAATGGTGGAAGGCGCAACCTCTTCCCGTCCAGTGTTGGGAAGGTCAGGCATCGCAACCGACACAATTGGACTCTCCTTGGGGATTTGTGATTTAGAAGAACGAACAGTTCTTTGCTGTGCTTTTGCCATCTTAACTCTTTTCTAGCAGGAGGATGAGTGCTTCCATCCTCAGGTGAAGCTGAACCACTAGCCCTGACCATAGGCCAAGGCCTCAGCCGTTCCTTGCCACTCCGTGTCGTAAATGGCACATTGGCAAGTTTACGCTTCTCCTCAGACAATTTTGATTTAGATTTTTGGGTCATTTTACTGAGCTTTATTTTTTGGGATTTTACATGCTCTCTACTATGACATTGTGCATCGGCCTTGGCAGAGGACGTTGATGGCATTTCATCGTCTCGGCCATGACTAGTGGCAGCAGCTTCAGCACGAGGTGGAAGTGGATCTTGATCTTTCCCTATTTTAACCTCCACATTTTTGTTCTCCATTTTTTAATGTGTGGAATTATATGCCAGTATCAATAGCAATGGCCTACTACTATATATACTGCGCACAACTGAAATGCACCACAGGTATGGATGGATAGTATACTTGACGACACAGAGGTAGGTAGAGCAGTGGCCTTCTGTACCGTACTGCTATATATTATATACTGATGGTCAGCAAACTGTGCAAAACTGAAATGCACCACAGGTATGGATGGATAGTATAATTGACGACACAGAGGTAGGTAGAGCAGTGGCGTTCTGTACCGTACTGCTATATATTATATACTGGTGGTCAGCAAAATTATGCACTGTACTCCTAATATATACTAGTGATGTGCACCGGAATTTTTTTGTGTTTTGGTTTTGGGTTCGGTTCCACGGCCGAATTTTTTTTGTCTGATTCGGTTGTGTTTTGGATTCGGGTGTTTTTTTCAAAAAACCCTAAAAAACAGCTTAAATCATAGAATATGGGGGTCATTTTGATCCCATAGTATTATTAATCTCAATAACCATAATTTACACTAATTTCCAGTCTATTCTGAACACCTCACACCTCACAATATTATTTTTAGTCCTAAAATTTGCACCAAGGTCGCTGGATGGCTAAGCTAAGCGACCCTAGTGGCCGACACAAACACCTGGCCCATCTAGGAGTGGCACTGCAGTGTCACGCAGGATGGCCCTTCCCAAAAATACTCCCCAAACAGCACATGACGCAAAGAAAAAAAGAGGCGTAATGAGGTAGCTGTGTGACGACTAAGCTAAGCGACCCTAGTGGCCGACACAAATACCTGGCCCATCTAGGAGTGGCACTGCAGTGTCAGGCAGGATGGCCCTTCCAAAAAATACTCCCCAAACAGCACATGACGCAAAGAAAAAAAGAGGCGCAATGAGGCAGCTGTGTGACGACTAAGCTAAGCGACCCTAGTGGCCGACACAAACACCTGGCCCATCTAGGAGTGGCACTGCAGTGTCATGCAGGATGGCCCTTCCAAAAAATACTCCCCAAACAGCACATGACGCAAAGAAAAATGAAAGAAAAAAGAGGTGCAAGATGGAATTGTCCTTGGGCCCTCCCACCCACCCTTATGTTGTAAAAACAGGACATGCACAGTTTAACGAACCCATCATTTCAGCGACAGGGTCTGCCACACGACTGTGACTGAAATGACTGGTTGGTTTGGGCCCCCATCAAAAAAGAAGCAATCAATCTCTCCTTGCACAAACTGGCTCTACAGAGGCAAGATGTCCACCTCATCATCATCGTCCGATTCATCACCCCTTTCACTGTGTACATCCCCCTCCTCACAGATTATTAATTCGTCCCCACTGGAATCCACCATCTCAGGTCCCCGTGTACTTTCTGGAGGCAATTGCTGCTGGTGAATGTCTCCATGGAGGAATTGATTATAATTCATTTTAATGAACATCATCTTCTCCACATTTTCTGGAAGTAACCTCGTACGCCGATTGCTGACAAGGTGAGCGGCTGCACTAAACACTCTTTCGGAGTACACACTGGAGGGAGGGCAACTTAGGTAGAATAAAGCCAGTTTGTGCAAGGGCCTCCAAATTGCCTCTTTTTCCTGCCAGTATACGTACGGACTGTCTGACGTGCCTACTTGGATGCGGTCACTCATATAATCCTCCACCATTCTTTCAATGGTGAGAGAATCATATGCAGTGACAGTAGACGACATGTCAGTAATCGTTGGCAGGTCCTTCAGTCCGGACCAGATGTCAGCATCAGCAGTCGCTCCAGACTGCCCTGCATCACCGCCAGCGGGAGGGCTCGGAATTCGTAGCCTTTTCCTCGCACCCCCAGTTGCGGGAGAATGTGAAGGAGGAGATGTTGACGGGTCGCGTTCCGCTTGACTTGACAATTTTCTCACCAGCAGGTCTTTGAACCTCTGCAGACTTGTGTCTGCCGGAAAGAGAGATCCAACGTAGGTTTTAAATCTAGGATCGAGCACGGTGGCCAAAATGTAGTGCTCTGATTTCAACAGATTGACCACACGTGAATCCTGGTTAAGCGAATTAAGGGCTCCATCCACAAGTCCCACATGCCTAGCGGAATCGCTCTGTTTTAGCTCCTCCTTCAATGCTTCCAGCTTCTTCTGCAAAAGCCTGATGAGGGGAATGACCTGACTCAGGCTGACAGTGTCTGAACTGACTTCACGTGTGGCAAGTTCAAAAGGTTGCAGAACTTTGCACAACGTTGAAATCATTCTCCACTGTGCTTGAGACAGGTGCATTCCACCTCCTTTGCCTATATCGTGGCCAGATGTATAGGCTTGAATGGCCTTTTGCTGCTCCTCCATCCTCTGAAGCATATAGAGGGTTGAATTCCACCTCGTTACCACCTCTTGCTTCAGATGATGGCAGGGCAGGTTCAGGTGTTTTTGGTGGTGCTCCAGTCTTCTGTACGTGGTGCCTGTACGCCGAAAGTGTCCCGCAATTCTTCTGGCCACCGACAGCATCTCTTGCACGCCCCTCTCGTTTTTTAAAAAATTCTGCACCACCAAATTCAATGTATGTGCAAAACATGGGACGTGCTGGAATTTGCCCAGATGTAATGCACGCACAATATTGCTGGCGTTGTCCGATGCCACAAATCCCCAGGAGAGTCCAATTGGGGTAAGCCATTCTGCGATGATCTTCCTCAGTTGCCGTAAGAGGTTTTCAGCTGTGTGCGTATTCTGGAAAGCGGTGATACAAAGCGTAGCCTGCCTAGGAACGAGTTGGCGTTTGCGAGATGCTGCTACTGGTGCCGCCGCTGCTGTTCTTGCAGCGGGAGGCAATACATCTACCCAGTGGGCAGTCACAGTCATGTAGTCCTGAGTCTGCCCTGCTCCACTTGTCCACATGTCCGTGGTTAAGTGGACATTGGGTACAACTGCATTTTTTAGGACACTGGTGAGTCTTTTTCTGACGTCCGTGTACATTCTCGGTATCGCCTGCCTAGAGAAGTGGAACCTAGATGGTATTTGGTAACGGGGTACACTACCTCAAGCAATTGTCTAGTTCCCTGTGAACTAACGGCGGATACTGGACGCACGTCTAATACCAACATAGTTGTCAAGGCCTCAGTTATCCGCTTTGCAACAGGATGACTGCTGTGATATTTCATCTTCCTCGCAAAGGACTGTTGGACAGTCAATTGCTTACTGGAAGTAGTACAAGTGATCTTCCGACTTCCCCTCTGGGATGATGATCGACTCCCAGCAGCAACAACAGCAGCGCCAGCAGCAGTAGGCGTTACACTCAAGGATGCATCATAGGAATCCCAGGCAGGAGAGGACTCGTCAGACTTGCCAGTGACATGGCCTGCAGGACTATTGGCTTTCCTGGGTAAGGAGGAAATTGACACTGAGGGAGTTGGTGGTGTGGTTTGCGCGAGCTTGGTTACAAGAGGAAGGGATTTACTGGTCAGTGGACTGCTTCCGCTGTCGCCCAAAGTTTTTGAACTTGTCACTGACTTATTATGAATGCGCTGCAGGTGACGTATAAGGGAGGATGTTCCGAGGTGGTTAACGTCCTTACCCCTACTTATTACAGCTTGACAAAGGCAACACATGGCTTGACACCAGTTGTCCGCATTTCTGTTGAAATAATTCCACACTGAAGAGCTGATTTTTTTTGTATTTTGACCAGGCATGTCAATGGCCATATTCGTCCCATGGACAACAGGTGTCTCCCCGGGTGCCTGACTTAAACAAACCACCTCACCATCAGAATCCTCCTTGTCAATTTCCTCCCCAGCGCCAGCAACACCCATATCCTCATCCTGGTGTACTTCAACAGTGACATCTTCAATTTGACTATCAGGAACTGGACTGCGGGTGCTCCTTCCAGCACTTGCAGGGGGCGTGCAAATGGTGGAAGGTGCAAGCTCTTCCCGTCCAGTGTTGGGAAGGTCAGGCATCGCAACCGACACAATTGGTCTCTCCTTTGGGATTTGTGATTTCGAAGAACGCACAGTTCTTTGCTGTGCTTTTGCCGCAAGTCTTTTCTTTTTTCTAGCGAGAGGATGAGTGCTTCCATCCTCATGTGAAGCTGAACCACTAGCAATGAACAAAGGCCAGGGCCTCAGCCGTTCCTTGCCACTCCGTGTCGTAAATGGCATATTGGCAAGTTTACGCTTCTCCTCAGACGCTTTTAATTTTGATTTTTGGGTCATTTTTTTACTGATCTTTTGTGTTTTGGATTTTACATGCTCTGTACTATGACATTGGGCATCGGCCTTGGCAGACGACGTTGATGGCATTTCATCGTCTCGGCCATGACTAGTGGCAGCGGCTTCAGCACGAGATGGAAGTGGATCTTGATCTTTCCCTATTTTTTTAACCTCCACATTTTTGTTCTCCATATTTTAATGCGCACAACTAAAAGCCACCACAGGTATACAATGTAGATGGATGGATAGTATAGTATTATATTACTTATGGACGACGAGTGCACTGACGACACAGAGGTAGGTACAGCCGTGGCCTACCGTACTGCTTATATATATAATATACTGTATAACGGACCTGGTGGACACTGTCAGCAGACTGCTAAACTAGTATGAAGAAGAAAAAAAACACCACAGGTATACAATGTAGATGGATGGATAGTAAAGTATTATATATTACTTATGGACGACGAGTGCACTGACGACACAGAGGTAGGTACAGCCCTGGCCTACCGTACTGCTTATATATATATATATATATATATATATATATAATATATACTGTATATAACGGACCTGGTGGACACTGTCAGCAGACTGCTAAACTAGTATGAAGAAAAAAAAAAACACCACAGGTATACAATGTAGATGGATGGATAGTATAGTATTATATTACTTATGGACGACGAGTGCACTGACGACACAGAGGTAGGTACAGCCGTGGCCTACCGTACTGCTTATATATATATAATATACTGTATAACGGACCTGGTGGACACTGTCAGCAGACTGCTAAACTAGTATGAAGAAAAAAAAAAACACCACAGGTATACAATGTAGATGGATGGATAGTATAGTATTATATATTACTTATGGACGACGAGTGCACTGACGACACAGAGGTAGGTACAGCCGTAGCCTACCGTACTGCTTATATATATAATATACTGTATATAACGGACCTGGTGGACACTGTCAGCAGACTGCTAAACTAGTATGAAGAAAAAAAAAAACACCACAGGTAGGTATACAATGTAGATGGATGGATAGTATAGTATTATATTACTTATGGACGACGAGTGCACTGACGACACAGAGGTAGGTACAGCCGTGGCCTACCGTACTGCTTATATATATAATATACTGTATAACGGACCTGGTGGACACTGTCAGCAGACTGCTAAACTAGTATGAAGAAAAAAAAAAACACCACAGGTATACAATGTAGATGGGTGGATAGTATAGTATTATATTACTTATGGACGACGAGTGCACTGACGACACAGAGGTAGGTACAGCCGTGGCCTACCGTACTGCTGCTTATATATATAATATACTGTATAACGGACCTGGTAGACACTGTCAGCAGACTGCTAAACTAGTATGAAGAAAAAAAAAAAAACACAGGAGTGTTTTTCAGGCAGACAAACGTATACTGGACTGGTGGTCACTGTCAGCAAAACTGTGCACTGTACTCCTGCTATAACTGCTCCCCAGTCCCCACAATTAGGCAGTGTGAGCAGAGCAGTGCACTCAGCACAGATATATCATGCAGCAGTGCAGCACACTGAGTGAGCACAGATATGGTGGAGCGTTTTTTTCAGGCAGAGAAACAAAGGATTAAACTCACTGGTGGTATAGTCAAAACCCTGCACTGTACTCCCTAACAGCTGCTCCCCGTCCCCAATCCTCCCCACAATTATAACTAACTAAGTCACTCTGTGTTCTACTATAACAGAGAGGACGCCAGCCACGTCCTCTCCCTATCAATCTCAATGCACGTGTGAAAATGGCGGCGACGCGCGGCTCCTTATATAGAATCCGAGTCTCGCGAGAATCCGACAGCGGGATGATGACGTTCGGGCGCGCTCGGGTTAACCGAGCAAGGCGGGAGGATCCGAGTCGCTCGGACCCGTGTAAAAAAATGTGAAGTTCGGGCGGGTTCGGATCCCGAGGATCCGAACCCGCTCATCACTACTATATACTACAATGCAGCACAGATATGGAGCGTTTTTCAGGCAGAGAACGTATAATACTGGTGGTCACTTGTCACTGGTCAGCAAAACTCTGCACTGTACTCCTCCTATATAATACTGGTGGTCCCCAGTCCCCACAATAAAGCAGTGTGAGCACAGATATATGCAGCACACTGAACACAGATATGGAGCATTTTTCAGGCAGAGAACGTATATTACTGGTGGTCACTGGTCAGCAAAACTCTGCACTGTACTCCTCCTATATAATACTGGTGGTCCCCAGTCCCCACAATAAAGCAGTGTGAGCACAGATATATGCAGCACACTGAGCACAGATATGGAGCGTTTTTCAGGCAGAGAACGTATAATACTGGTGGTCACTGGTCAGCAAAACTCTGCACTGTAATCCTCCTAAATAATACTGGTGGTCCCCAGTCCCCACAATAAAGAAGTGTGAGCACAGATATATGCAGCACACTGAGCACAGATATGGAGCGTTTTTCAGGCAGAGAACTTATAATACTGGTGGTCACTGGTCAGCAAAACTCTGCACTGTACTCCTCCTATATAATACTGCTGGTCCCCAGTCCCCACAATAAAGCAGTGAGCACAGATATTTGCAGCCACCTGAATAAAACTGAGAGGACGCCAGCCACTTCCTCTCACTATCATTTCCAATGCACAAGTGAAAATGGCGGCGACGCGCGGCTCCTTATATAGAATCCGAATCTCGCTAGAATCCGACAGCGGGATGATGACGTTCGGGCGCGCTCGGGTTAACCGAGCAAGGCGGGAAGATTCGAATCTGCCTCGGAACCGTGTAAAATGGGTGAAGTTCGGGGGGGTTCGGATTCCGAGGAACCGAACCCGCTCATCACTACCCATCCAATTGCTGCCCACAGCATTTCCCCATCCAATTGCCTCCGGAGGCCTCTCTCACGTGCTGCTCCGCAATTTGTATCCAGCTCTCCAGGCTCTCCTTCCCGGGCTGGGCCTTGGAATCCAGCTCCCTCTCTCACATGGCTCTACACCCCATCTCATCAGGCTCTGCACACCTTCTCTGTCAAGCGCTCTGTGACTTTCCCGTCTGCAATAGCAGCATTGTTGCCCCCATAATCTCAGTGGTACTAGGCCTCTTCAGCAGCCTGTGCTCTGTCCCCGGCTTCTTCAGCTAGCTCTACGCACACTGCTAATCTACCCCTACCACCAGCACTGCCGCAGCAGCTCTCTACACTCACCCCTCCCTACCCCAACACTGCCCTCAATACTAGTGCAATAGATAGTATGAAGAGCCCAGACAGTGCGCAAAGGCAGCTAGTAGTGTGGTATATCACAAGAGAGGCTTTTCCCACCTCCCGATACAAAATGCAGAAATAAAACGATACGTGAACAACCTAAAATATGTGATGAGTTCTACTCTACAGTAGTTTTCAGGTAGATCGTGAACAAGTAAAAAATATTGAGTAACTGTCAGTGCTGCCTGTATTTCTTAAACAAGCAAATGATGAATTTGTGTACTCTACACACAAGTGACTAGTAAGCTTAGCAGCACCTGAATTCTTCCCCACAGCTACTGTACTAAGCTGCCCACCCAATTGCCATAAATATTGCGGTTCAGCCAGGAGCATCTGTCTCTTTAAAATATATTTTTCATGGATACAGTATGTGCACACTTTATGCTGATCTGCATAATGTATTTTTACTTTACAAATGAAAAATACAATTCTTAAAACAATACAATAATGAGTCCATAATTAATAATATCTGCTGGGGGCAGAGAGGATGGTAAGGGCAGGCAGCAATTGGGGCAGTGCTGGGGGTGAGGGCAGGTGGCAGTTGGGGTAGAGCTGGGGAATTAGGCAGGGAACAGTTGAAGCAGGGAGGGGGTAGATGGAGGTTAGGGTCAGGTAGTATTGAGGGCAGTAATAAAACAATACGTGAACTACCACTGGACCAGCGCCTCACTTCTCATGGACAGATATATCTCAACCTCCGTATAACTCCTATTATGGAGAACTGGCTCACACCACGCGTTACGACCTTCCTCGGGTCTTTCTCAAGGTCAGCTCCAATCCAACCCGAGGAGGGTCGTAACGCGTGGGTGCTCTTCTGACTGACCTCCTGTGTGGACGCTAATGGCATAAAGAACTGATATGGCGTGTAAAGGAGTGCTGAGACCAGGGAATCCCTATGCTGCAGCTTGGTGACTTCCTCTGATTTATTCATGCTTTTAGAACTGGTGTGAGCCAGTTCTCACTTACAGCCGGTAATCAGCCATTCTTAACATCTTTGCCTAGGAGGCCAGTTATAACAGTGAATGTCTGCACCACCATAGTGTGGCTTGTTGTGTTCTTAATTGTTTTTAAATGTCATGTTTGGTGATGTAATGTGTGTTATGTATTAAATTGCCACCTTTTTATGCAGTATCATACTATGGGGTAAATTTACTAAGAATCGTATTTTCCCGTTTGAGGTCAAAGTTCAATCACGAATGACATCGAAAGTGTAAATATGCAACTTTTTGAATTGATTACGACTAATTTACTAAGCTGCCGTATTCTGCATTTTCGGTTTTTCCGATGTCGATGTCATTCGTTTTTTTAGGCAGTGTTTTACGTGAGTGACTTGTAAAACACTGCCGACTTTAATACAATGAATCTCGGCCGGATCTGAGAGATCCGTGCTGGGCTTCATTGGGCACCTAGTAAAAAAAAATAAAAAAATTTAAACTTAAAAAAAAAAATTGCGTGGGGTCCCCCCTCCTAAGCCAAACCAGCCTCGGGCTCTTTGAGCCGGTCCTGGTTGCAAAAATATGGGAAAAAAATTGACAGGGGTTCCCCCATATTTAAGCAACCAGCACTGGGCTCTGCGCCTGGTCCTGGTTCCAAAAATACGGGGGACAAAAAGCGTAGGGGTCCCCCGTATTTTTGAAACCAGCACCGGGCTCCACTAGCTGGACAGATAATGCCACAGCCGGGGGTCACTTTTATACAGTGCCTTGCGGCCGCGGCATCAAATATCCAACTAGTCACCCCTGGCCGGGGTACCCTGGGGGAGTGGGGACCACTTCAATCAAGGGGTCCCCCCCCCAGCCACCCAAGGGCCAGGGGTGAAGCCCGAGGCTGTCCCCCCCATCCAATGGGCTGCGGATGGGGGGCTGATAGCCTTTGTTGAAAGTAATGAATATTGTTTTTAGTAGCAGTACTACAAGTCCCAGCAAGCCTCCCCCGCAAGCTGGTACTTGGAGAACCACAAGTACCAGCATGCGGCGGAAAACCAGGCCCGCTGGTACCTGTAGTACTACTACTAAAAAAATACCCCAATAAAGACATTACACACACACCTTGAAAGTATAACTTTAATGCATACATACACACCACCATATACACATACTTACCTTATGTTCACACGAGGGTCGGTCCTCTTCTCCATGTAGAATCCATGGTGTACCTGTTGAAAAAATCCTACTCACCAAATCCAGTGTAGAGGGCTCCTCGGATAATCCATTTGTAATCCACGTACTTGTAAAAATAAAAAAAACGGGACACCCGACCACGAACTGAAAGGGGCCCCATGTTTTCACATGGGACCCTTTTCCCCGAATGCCAGAAACCCCCTCTGACTGATGTCTAAGTGGGTTTCTTCAGCCAATCAGGGAGCGCCACGTTGTGGCACCCTCCTGATCGGCTGTGTGCTCCTGTACTGTCTGACAGGCGGCACACGGCAGTGTTACAATGTAGCGCCTATGCGCTCCATTGTAACCAATGGTGGGAACTTTGTGGTCAGCGGTTGACCGAAAGTGACCTTACCGCTGACCACAAAGTTCCCACCATTGGTTACAATGGAGCGCATAGGCGCTACATTGTAACACTGCCGTGTGCCGCCTGTCAGACAGTACAGGAGCACACAGCCGATCAGGAGGGTGCCACAACGTGGCGCTCCCTGATTGGCTGAAGAAACCCACTTAGACATCAGTCAGAGGGGTTTTTTGGCATTCGGGGAAAGGGGTCCCATGTGAAAACATGGATCCCCTTTCAGTTCGTGGTCGGGTGTCCCGTTTTTTTATTTTTACAAGTACGTGGATTACAAATGGATTATCCGAGGAGCCCTCTACACTGGATTTGGTGAGTAGGATTTTTTCAACAGGTACACCATGGATTCTACATGGAGAAGAGGACCGACCCTCGTGTGAACATAAGGTAAGTATGTGTATATGGTGGTGCGTATGTATGCATTAAAGTTATACTTTCAAGGTGTGTGTGTAATGTCTTTATTGGGGTATTTTTTTAGTAGTAGCACTACAGGTACCAGCGGGCCCGGTTTTCCGCCGCATGCTGGTACTTGTGGTTCTCCAAGTACCAGCTTGCGGTGGAGGCTTGCTGGGACTTGTAGTACTGCTACTAAAAACAATATTCATTACTTTCAACAAAGGCTATCAGCCCCCCATCCGCAGCCCATTGGATGGGGGGGACAGCCTCGGGCTTCACCCCTGGCCCTTGGGTGGCTGGGGGGGACCCCTTGATTGAAGTGGTCCCCACTCCCCCAGGGCACCCCGGCCAGGGGTGACTAGTTGGATATTTGATGCCACGGCCGCAAGGCACTGTATAAAAGTGACCCCCGGCTGTGGCATTATCTGTCCAGCTAGTGGAGCCCGGTGCTGGTTTCAAAATTACGGGGGACCCCTACGCTTTTTGTCCCCCGTATTTTTGGAACCAGGACCAGGCGCAGAGCCCGGTGCTGGTTGCTTAAATATGGGGGAACCCCTGTCAATTTTTTTGCCATATTTTTGCAACCAGGGCCGGCTCAAAGAGCCCGAGGCTGGTTTGGTTTAGAAGGGGGGACCCCACGCATTTTTTTTTGGAAAAATTATAACATTTCCCACCCCTTCCCACTGAAAAACATGCACGGATCTCATGGATCCGTGCATGTCTATACAAACACGGGATAAAAAAGCAGGTCTGTTTTTTTTTTTGCACTTTTTCACGATTTGTATTTCATCACGGCAGTGTTTGG